>NC_042982.1:37399407-37589407 GCF_901001165.1 Salmo trutta | reverse complement strand
TAATATCGAACTATTGACTGGGTGTAACTCCTCCTCATACAGTCTAATATCTAACTATTGACTGGGTGTAACTCCTCCTCACACAGTCTAATATCTAACTATTGACTGGGTGTAACTCCTCCTCATACAGTCTAATATCTAACTATTGACTGGGTGTAACTCCTCCTCATACAGTCTAATATCTAACTATTGACTGGGTGTAACTCCTCCTCATACAGTCTAATATCTAACTATTGACTGGGTGTAACTCCTCCTCATACAGTCTAATATCTAACTATTGACTGGGTGTAACTCCTCCTCATACAGTCTAATATCTAACTATTGACTGGGTGTAACTCCTCCTCATACAGTCTAATATCTAACTATTGACTGGGTGTAACTCCTCCTCATACAGTCTAATATCTAACTATTGACTGGGTGTAACTCCTCCTCATCCAGTCTAATATCTAACTATTGACTGGGTGTAACTCCTCCTCATCCAGTCTAATATCTAACTATTGACTGGGTGTAACTCCTCCTCATCCAGTCTAATATCTAACTATTGACTGGGTGTAACTCCTCCTCATACAGTCTAATATCTAACTATTGACTGGGTGTAACTCCTCCTCATACAGTCTAATATCTAACTATTGACTGGGTGTAACTCCTCCTCATCCAGTCTAATATCTAACTATTGACTGGGTGTAACTCCTCCTCATCCAGTCTAATATCTAACTATTGACTGGGTGTAACTCCTCCTCATCCAGTCTAATATCTAACTATTGACTGGGTGTAACTCCTCCTCATACAGTCTAATATCTAACTATTGACTGGGTGTAACTCCTCCTCATCCAGTCTAATATCTAACTATTGACTGGGTGTAACTCCTCCTCATTGTAACGGTGTTTAACTGGCGGCAGTGAAGTCAGACGCAGGAGAGAAATAATTGTGTTTTCAACGGCGCAGTTTTTTGCAAAAAACCCACCGGAAACATAATAATAAAAATCAATGGGTTACATAACCTGACGCACACCAGTACAGACGTACACATACACTTACAATAAACAATCTCCGACAAGGACATGAAGGGAAACAGAGGGTTAAAAACACAACATGTAATTGATGGGATTGGAACCAGGTGTGAAGGACAACAAGACAAAACCAATGGAAAATGAAAAATGGATCAGTGATGGCTAGAAGGCCGGGGACGTCGACCGCCGAACACCGCCTGAACAAGGAGAGGGACCGGCGGAAGTCGTGACAGTAACCCCCCGACGCCCGGCCCCAGCCGCGGTATCTGTGCGTCGGCACCAACCTCGGGGACGACCCGGAGGGCGAGGCGCAGGGCGATCCGGATGGAGACGGTAGAAATCTCGCAGCATAGAAGAATCCAACACGTCCTCCACCGGAACCCAGCATCTCTCCTCCGGACCATACCCCTCCCAGTCCACGAGGTACTGAAGGCCCCTCGCCCGACATCTCGAATCCAGTACGGAACGAACAGAGTACGCCGGGGCCCCCTCGATATCCAGAGGGGGCGGAGGAACCTCCCGCACATCAGACTCCTGGAGCGGGCCAGCTACCACCGGCCTGAGGTGAGACACATGGAACGAGGGGTTAATGCGGTATTCGGGGGGAAGCTGTAACCTGTAACATACCTAGTTCACTCTCCTCAGGACTTTAACCTCTATGGGCTAGGTGGGACGTTAGCATCCCACTCTATTCAACAGCAAGTGGAATTGCGTGGCGCGAAATACAAATACCTCAAAAATGCAATAATTTCAATATTTCAAACATGCGACTATTTTACACCATTTGAAAGATAAGACTCTCGTTAATCTAACCACATTGTCCGATTTCAAAAAGGCTTTACAGCGAAAGCAAAACATTAGATTATGTCAGGGGAGTACCCAGCCAAAAATAATCACACAGCCATTTTACAAGCAAGCATACATGTCACAAAAACCCAAACCACAGCTAAATGCAGCACTAACCTTTGATGATCTTCATCAGATGACACTCCTAGGACATTATGTTATACAATACATGCATGTTTTGTTCAATCAAGTTCATATGTATATAAAAAAAACAGCTTTTTACATTAGCATGTGATGTTCAGAACTAGCATTCCCACCCAAAACTTCCGGTGAATTTACTAAATTACTCATGATAAACGTTGACAAAATACATAAAAATTATTTTAAGAATTATAGATACAGAACTCCTTTACGCAATCGCTATGTCAGATTTTAAAATAGCTTTTCGGCAAAAGCACATTTTGCAATATTCTGAGTACATAGCTCAGCCATCACAGCTAGCTGCTATTTTCACAGCTATTTGACACCCGCCAAGTTCGGGGCAACCTAAACTCAGAATTACTATTAGAAAAATTGGATTACCTTTGCTGTTCTTTGTCAGAATGCACTCCCAGGACTGCTGCTTCCACAACAAATGTTGTTTTTGTTCCAAATAATCCATAGTTATGTGCAAATATCCCCGTTTTGTTTGTGCGTTCAGGTCACTATACAAAGGGTAACGCGCAAGTGCATTTCGAGACAAAAAAATGTCAAAATGTTCCATTACCGTACTTAGAAGCATGTCAAACGCTGTTTAAAATCAATTTTTATGGTATTTTTCTCGTAAAATAGCGATAATATTCCAACCGGACAATGCTGTATTCATTCAAAAAGGAAGAGAAAAAATGGTGAGGTCTCGTAAACGCGCATTTCCATTCTCTTTGTCCTCAGGCAGACCACTGACAAACTGAGTTACTATACTTTGCCCATCCGCTTTCTGGCGGCTTTAGAGAGCCAATGGAAGCCTTAGAAAGTGCAACATAACCCCACGGATACTGTAGTTTCGATAGACAAGCAAAAGGAGAACTGCAAAATCGCAGACAGGCCACTTCCTACTTGGAATCTTCTCAGGTTTTTGCCTGCCATATGAGTTCTGTTATACTCACAGACACCATTCAAACAGTTTTAGAAACTTTAGAGTGTTTTCTATCCAAATCTAATAATAGGCATGTTCTCATTTCTGAGCAAGAGTAGTAACCAGTTTAAATCGGGTATGTTTTTTATCCGGCCGTGAAAATACTGCCCCCTAGACCAGACAGGTTAATCTCTACGGGACCCCTTCCCGTTCTCACCCCGTTAACGGGATTGATTTTGACAACAGCCAGTGGAAAATCAGAGCGCCAAATTTAAAACAGCTAAAATCTTATAATTCCATTTTCTCAAACAATCAACTATTTTACACAATTTTAAAGACAAACTTCTCGTTAATCTAACCACTTTTTATTTTTTATTTCACCTTTATTTTACCAGGTAAGCAAGTTGAGAACAAGTTCTCATTTACAATTGCGACCTGGCCAAGATAAAGCAAAGCAGTTCGACAACATACAAAAACACAGAGTTACACATGCAGTAAAACAACATACAATCAATGATGCAGTAGAAAAAAAAATAAGACTATATACAATGTGAGCAAATGATGTGAGATAAGGGAGGTAAAGGCAAAAAATGCCATGGTGGCAAAGTAAATAAAGTATAGCAAGAAAAAACACTGGAATGGTAGATTTGTAGTTTGAAGAAAGTTCAAAGTTAAAATATAAATAATATGGTGCAAAGGAGCAAAATAAATAAAATAAATAAATACAGTAGGGGAAGAGGTAGTAGTTTGGGCTAAATTATAGATGGGCTATGTACAGGTGCAGTGATCTGTGAGCTGCTCTGACAGCTGGTGCTTAAAGCTAGTGAGGGAGATAAGTGTTTCCAGTTTCAGAGATTTTTGTAGTTCGTTCCAGTCATTGGCAGCAGAGAACTGGAAGGAGAGACGACCAAAGGAGGAGTTGGCTTTAGGGGTGACCAGAGAGATATACCTGCTGGAGCGTGTGCTACAGGTGGGTGCTGCTATAGTGACCAGTGAGCGGAGATAAGGGGGGACTTTACCTAGCAGGGTCTTGTAGATGACCTGGAGCCAATGTGTTTGGCGACGATTATGAAGCGAAGGCCAGCCAACGAGAGCGTACAGGTCGCAGTGGTGGGTAGCATATGGGGCTTTGGTGACAAAACGGACATTGTCCGATTTCAAAAAGGCTTTACGGCGAAAGCATAAAATTAGATTATGTTAGGACATAAACTTCACAAGAAACACCACACAGCCATTTTCCAAGCAACTGGATGCATCACAAAAACCAAAAACACAGCTAAATGAAGAACTAACCTTTGACGATCTTCATCAGATGACACTCCTAGGACATTAAGTTACACAATACATGTATGTTTTGCTCGATAAAGTTCATATTTATATCCAAAAACAGCGTTTTACATTGGTGAGTAATGTTGAGAAATGTTTTCCCTCCAAACCTTTCAGTGAATGAGCACAATGAGCACACATAGTACGTAAATTCTCATCGTAAATGTTGATCAATATAGAAGTGTTATGCACAGAATTATAGATACACTTCTCCTAAATGTATTCGCTTTGTCAGACTTCAAAAAAGGTTCACGGCGAAAGCACAATTTGCAATAATCTGAGTAAAACCCAGATGACACTAACAACTAGCAAACAGAAACCTGCCATCTTGGAGTCAATAAAACTAAGATGACATTATAAATATTCACTTACCTTTGATTATCTTCATCTGAAGGCACTCCCAGGAATCCCAGCTCCACAATAAATGTTCAATAAAGTTCATATTTATTTCCAAATAATCCATTTTGTTTGCGCGTTAGGTTCACTATCCAAATCCACTACGCGCGTGCTTACTTAGTCCAGACGAAAAGTCAAAAAAGTTATACTACAGTTTGTAGAAACATGTCAAACGATGTATAGAATCAATCTTAAGGTTGCTTTTATCATATACCTTGAATAAATTCCAACCGGACCTATCCGTTCTCTTTAGGAGTGAATATGAACTCAGCTCGCTCCCCAGTCATTGCGTGTGACTTGAGCCCATGCCTTATAATGGGACACCAGTTTACCACAGCTGGTATTCCCTTCAAATTCACCATAGAATCTTCAAACACCGTTCTAAAGACTGCTGACATCTAGTGGAAGCTTTAGGAAGTGCAAAATGAACCCTAAGTCACTGCAGTCAAGGCAATCACTTGAAAGGACTACAAGCACCAGACTTCCCACTTCCTGCTTGACTTTTTCTCCGGTTTTTGCCTGCCATATGAGTTCTGTTATACTCACAGACACCATTCAAACAGTTTTAGAAACTCCAGAGTGTTTTCTATCCATAATAATATGCATATTCTAGTTTCTGGGACAGAGTAGTAACCTGTTTAAATTGGGTACGTTTTTCATCCGGCCGTGAAAATACTGCCCCCTAGCCCTAAGAGGTTTTAAATGGCCCCACAAACCGCGGACCCAGCTTCCGACAGGGCAGGCGGAGGGGCAGGTTTCGGGTCGAGATCGCGGTGACGGTCTGCGACAACTTTCTGGCGCAGTATGGTGCGCTGAAGATGGACAAGGGCGGCGTCCCAAGTCTCCTCCGCGCACCGGAACCAGTCGTCCACCGCAGGAGCCTCGGTCTGACTCTGACGCTGAGGAGCCAGAACCGGCTGAAACCCCTATACACCTCTACCACATCTGCCCCCTCAACTCCCTCAGCTCCCTCTACCCCCTCAACTCCCTCAGCTCCCTCAATGCCCTCAGCTCCCTCTACCCCCTCAGCTCCCTCTACCCCCTCAGCTCCCTCTACCCCCTCAGCTCCCTCTACCCCCTCAGCTCCCTCAACGCCCTCAGCTCCCTCTACCCCCTCAACTCCCTCAGCTCCCTCAGCTCCCTCTACCCCCTCAGCTCCCTCTACCCCCTCAGCTCCCTCTACCCCCTCTACCCCCTCAGCTCCCTCAGCTCCCTCAGCTCCCTCTACCCCCTCAACTCCCTCAGCTCCCTCTTTCCCCTCAACTCCCTCAGCTCCCTCTTTCCCCTCAGCTCCCTCAGCTCCCTCTTTCCCCTCAGCTCCATCAGCTCCCTCTACCCCCTCACCTCCCTCTACCCCCTCAGCTCCCTCTACCCCCTCAGCTCCCTCTACCCCCTCTAACCCCTCAACTCCCTCAGCTCCCTCTACCCCCTCAACTCCCTCAGCTCCCTCTACCCCCTCAACTCCCTCAGCTCCCTCTACCCCCTCAACTCCCTGAGCTCCCTCTACCCTCACAGCTCCCTCTACCCCCTCAACTCCCTCAGCTCCCTCTACCCCCTCAACTCCCTCAGCTCCCTCTACCCCCTCAACTCCCTCAGCTCCTTCTACCCTCACAGCTCCCTCTACCCCCTCAACTCCCTCTACCCCCTCAGCTCCCTCAACTCCCTCTGCCCCCTCAACTCCCTCTACCCCCTCAGCTCCCTCAGCTCCCTCAGCTCCCTCAGCTCCCTCTACCCCCTCAGCCGCTCAGCTCCCTCTACTCCCTCAGCTCCCTCTACCCCCTCAGCTCCCTCAACTCCCTCTGCCCCCTCAACTCCCTCTACCCCCTCTACTCCCTCAGCTCCTTCAGCCCCCTCAGCTCCCTCTACCCCGTCTGCCCCCTTAGCTCCTCTACAACCTCTAACCCCTCAGCTCCCTCTACCCCCTCAGCTCCCTCAGCTCCCTCTGCCCCCTCAGCTCCCTCTACCCCTCTCTATCCACTCAGCTCCCTCAGCTCCTCTCTACCCCCTCAGCCTCCACTACCCCCTCCACCCCCTCCCCTCTCTGCCCCCTCAGCCCCACCCGCCCCCTTTACCCCCTCAACCTCCTCTAACCCCTCCCCCCTCAACCTCATTCGCCCCCTCCGCCCCCTCAGCACCAGCAGCTCCCTCAGCACCAGCAGCTCCCTCTACCCCCTTAGTTCCCTCAGCTCCCTCTACCACCTCTACCCCCTCAGCTCCCTCTACATCCTCAGCTCCCTCTACCCCCTCAACTCCCTCAGCTCCCTTTACCCCCTCAGCTCTCTCTACCGCCTCAGCTCCATCTACCCCGTCAGCTCCCTCAGCTCCCTCTACCACCTCTACCCCCTCATCTCCCACTAACTCCTTAGCTCCCTCATCTCCCTCTACCACCTCTACCCCCTCATCTCCCACTACGTCCTCAGCTCCCTCTACCACCTCTACCTCGTCAGCTCCCTCAGCTCCCTCTACCACCTCTACCACCTCAGTTCCCCCAGATCCCTCTACACCCTCAGCTCCCCTCTACCACCTCAGGTCCCTCTACCACCTCAGGTCCCTCTACCACCTCAGGTCCCTCTACCACCTCAGGTCCATTCAGCTCCCTCAGCTCCAGTCAGCTCCCTCAGCTCCAGTCAGCTCCCTCTACCCCCTCAGCTCCCTCTACCCCCTCAGCTCCCTTTACCCCCTCAGCTCCCTCTACCACCTCAGCTCCCTCTATCACCTCAGCTCCCTCTATCACCTCTACCCCCTCAGCTCCCTCTACGCCCTCAGCTCCCTCTACCACCTCAGCTCCCTCTACCACCTCAGCTCCCTCTACCACCTCAGCTCCCTCTACCACCTCTACCACCTCAGCTCCCTCTACCACCTCAGCTCCCTCTACCACCTCAGCTCCCTCTACCCCCTCAGCTCCCCTCAGCTCCCTCAGGTCCCTCTACCACCTCAGGTCCCTCTACCACCTCTACCCCCTCAGCTCCCTTTACCCCCTCAGCTCCCTCTACCACCTCAGCTCCCTCTATCACCTCTACCCCCTCAGCTCCCTCAGGTCCCTCTACCTCCTCAGCTCCCTCAGCTCCCTCTACCACCTCAGCTCCCTCTACCACCTCTACCCCCTCATCTCCCTCTACCACCTCAGCTCCCTCTACCACCTCAGCTACCTCAACCACCTCAGCTCCCTCTAGCACCTCTACCCCCTCATCTCCCTCTACCACCTCTACCCCCTCATCTCCCTCTACCTCCTCAACTCCCTCTACCACCTCAGCTCCCTCTACCACCTCAGCTCCCTCTATCACCTCAGCTCCCTCTATCACCTCAGCTCCCTCTATCACCTCTACCCCCTCAGCTCCCTCAGGTCCTTCTACCTCCTCAGCTCCCTCAGCTCCCTCTACCACCTCAGCTCCCTCTAGCACCTCTACCCCCTCATCTCCCTCTACCACCTCTACCCCCTCATCTCCCAGCTCCCTCTAGCTCCTCTACCCCTCTCAGCTCCCTCTAGCACCTCTACCCCCTCATCTCCCTCTACCACCTCTACCCCCTCATCTCCCAGCTCCCTCTAGCTCCTCTACCCCTCTCATCTCCCTCTACCACCTCTACCCCCTCATCTCCCTCTACCTCCTCAACTCCCTCTACCACCTCAGCTCCCTCTACCACCTCAGCTCCCTCTACCACCTCTACCACCTCAGGTCCCTCTACCACCTCATCTCCCTCTACCCCCTCAGCTCCCTCTTCCACCTCAGGTCCCTCTACCACCTCAGTTCCCTCAGATCCCTCTTCTCCCTCAAATCCCTCTACACCCTCAGCTCCCCTCAGCTCCCTCAGGTTCCTCTACACCCTCAGGTCCCTCTACCACCTCAGGTCCCTCTACCACCTCAGGTCCCTCTACCACCTCAGGTCCCTCTACCCCCTCAGCTCCGTCTACCACCTCAGCTCCCTCTATCACCTCAGCTCCCTCAGGCCCCTCAGGTCCCTCTACCACCTCAGCTCCCTCTATCACCTCAGCTCCCTCAGCTCCCTCAGGTCCCTCTACCACCTCAGCTCCCTCTACCACCTCAGCTCCCTCTACCACCTCAGCTCCCTCAGCTCCCTCTACCCCCTCAGCTCCCCTCAGCTCCCTCAGGTCCCTCTACCACCTCAGGTCCCTCTCCCACCTCTACCACCTCAGGTTCCTCTCCCACCTACCACCTCAGGTCCCTCTACCCCCTCAGCTCCCTCTACCCCCTCAGGTCCCTCTACCCCCTCAGCTCCCCTCAGCTCCCTCAGGTCCCTCTACCACCTCAGGTCCCTCTACCACCTCAGCTCCCTCTACCCCCTCAGCTCCCTCTACCCCCTCAGCTCCCTCTACCCCCTCAGCTCCCTCTACCCCCTCAGCTCCCTCTACCACCTCTACCCCCTCAGCTCCATCTACCACCTCAGGTCCCTCTATCACCTCAGGTCCCTCAGCTCACTCAGGTCCCTCAGCTCACTCAGGTCCCTCAGCTCCCTCAGCTCCCTCTATCACCTCAGCTCCCTCAGCTCCCTCAGGTCCCTCTACCCACTCAGGTCCCTCTACCACCTCAGCTCCCTCTACCCCCTCAGCTCCCCTCTACCACCTCAGGTCCCTCTACCACCTCAGGTCCCTCTACCACCTCAGGTCCCTCTACCACCTCAGGTCCCTCTACACCCTCAGCTCCCACTACCCCCTCTTCTCCCTCAGCTTCCTCTACCACCTCAGCTTACCCCCTCTACCCCCTCTGCCTCGATCCCCTCATCATCTTATCATCCTCTCTCATCATTTCAAGATCCTCTATCTCCCATTCCTCTCTGCAGAAATAATATTTTTCACCCTCCTCCACCTCCTTTGTGCTAATATTGTTTCATCCTCCTCTCACGCTTTCACCTCCACCTCACTCCTCTCTTGAAGTGGCACTTTACATACATGCTGAAGAAGTCAGTGCTTGACACATGCACCACACACACACACACACTCAAACGCACAATGTCATTCTCCTGACAGGCAGCTCTCCTTCATTTACTCAGCCTGTATCTCCAGCTCTGCTGCTGAGTTTATTTTTGTTTTCCTCTCTTCACGTACCTCTTTTTGTTCCAAGATTACACAACAAACTGATCTGAGAGAGAGGAGAGAGTTCGGAATGCAGTGTGAGAAAAGAGAGAGAGAAAGAGAGAGTGAGAGAGAGAGAGACAAAGAGAGAGAGAGACAAAGAGAGAGAGAGATAGAAAAAGAGAGAGATCACTAAAACAATACAAAAATACACTACAAAAGAAGCAGGAACAGCACGTCAGCAATCAGCTCAATGTAATTGAAGAATACATAGAATCTAACTACTTCTGGGAAAATTGGAGCACACTAAACAAACAACACGAAGAGTTATCTATCCAAAACAGAGATGTGTGGATAAGTCACTTCTCCAATCTTTTTGACCCTATAGCAAATAACAAACAGCAAAAACATATACATGATCAATTACAAATCTTAGAATCAGCTATTAAATACTACTAGAACCCACTGTATTCTCCAACTACTTTGAATGAACTACAGGACAAAATACAAACCCTCCAACCCGATTAAGCCTGTGGTGTTGATGGAATCCTACATGAAATTATAAAATATACAGACCACAAATTCCAATTAGCTATACTTAAACTCTTTAACATCCTCCTCAGCTCTGGCGTCTTCCCCAATATTTGGAACCAAGGACTGATAACCGCAATCCACAAAAGTGGAGACAAATTTCACCCCAATAAATACCATGGGATAATATGTCAATAGCAACCTTGGGAAAATCCTATGCGTTATCATTAACAGCAGACTTGCACATTTCCTCAGTGAAAACAATGTACTGAGCATATTTCAATACGACAGAACACGTATTCACCATGCACACCCTAATTAACAAAACAAACAATCCAAAACAAAGGCAAAGTTTTGTCATGCTTTGTTGACTTCCAAAAAGCTTTTGACTCAATTTGGCATGAGGGTCTGCTATACAAATTGATGGAAAATGGGGTTGGGGGAAAAACATAGAACATTATAAAATCCATGCACGCAATCAACAAGTGTGCGGTTAAAATTGGAAAAAAACACACATTTCTTTCCACAGGGCATTTGTGTGAGACATGGATGCAGCATAAGCCCCACCCTCTTCAACATATACTGTATATCAACGAATTGGCTAGGGTACTAGAACAGTCTGCAACACCCGGCCTCACCCTACTAGAATCTGATGTGAAATGTCTACTGTTTGCTGATGATCTGGTGCTTCTGATGTCATTGAATGGCACCGGAGGAGATGGCTGCCTTTTTACGGGCTCCCAACCAATTGTGCTATTGTGTGTGTTTTTTTAAGTTATTTGTAACTTACTTTGTACATAATGTTTCTACCACCATCTCTTATGACCGAAAAGAGCTTCTGTATATCAGGACAGTGTCACAACTTCCTCCAAAGTCGGTCCATCTCCTTGTTCGGGCGACGTTCGGCGGTCGACGTCACCGGTCTTCTAGCCATTGCCGATCTTCTAGCCATCGCTGATCCACCTTTCATTTTCCATTTTTTTGTCTTGTCTTCCCACACACCTGGTTTCAATACCATCATTACATGTTGTGTATTTAACCCTCTGTTCCCCCCATGTCCTTGTCCAGAATTGTTTAGTGTAATGCTTGTGCACGTTATGCTGGTTGTGATGGGTTTTACCCATTGATTTATTGTACTATTTACGGTGGTTTTATTTAATTATACTGCGCGGTTGTAAATCAGTTTTGCTCTCCTGCGCCTGACTTCTCTGCCACCAGTACGCACCCCTTACACACAGTGATTACTCACCTCATACCAGACAAAGATTTCTTCTTCAACAAGTCAGACACGAAGGATTTACTTCAGACACCGGACAAGGCCAAATACCCATCTTTCGAATGAAGAAGAGACGAAGATATCAGGGACGTAGGTCGGGGTGCCTTGTAAGGATCCGACAGCGAGTGGGTAATCCGCCTCTACCCTCAGTCCTATTAGCCAACATGCAATCATTGGATAATAAATTGGATGAGCTTGATCAAGACTATCGTACCAACCGGACAGGATAAAAACTGTAATATCTTATGTTTCACTGAGTCGTGGCTGAACGATGACATGGATAACAGCTGGCTGGGTTTTCTGTGCATCGTCAAGATAGAACAGCTGCCTTTGGTAAGACAAGGGGTGGCGGTCTCTGTCTATTTGTGAATAACAGCTGGTGCACAAAATCTAATTTTAAGGAAGTCTTGAGGTTTTGCTCACCTGAGGTAGAGTATCTCATGATAAGCTGTGGACCACATTATCTAACGAGAGACTTTTCATCTATATTTTTCATAGTTGTCTATTTACCACAACAAACTGATGCTGGCACTAAGACTGCACTCAACTAGCTCTATAAGGCCATAAGCAAACAAGAAAATGCTCATCCAGAGGCGGTGCTCCTAGTGGCCAGGGAATTTATTGCAGGGAAACTTAAATCCGTTTTGCCTCATTTCTACCAGCATGTTACATGTGAAACCAGAGGGAAAAAAAACTCTAGACCACCTTTACTCCACACACAGAGACGCATACAAAGCTCTCCCTCGCCCTCCATTTGGCGAATCTGACCATAACTCCTCCTGATTCCTGCTTACAAGCAAAAACTAAAGCAGGAAGTACCAGCGACTCACTCAATATGGAAGTGGTCAATGATGCAGATGCTAAGCTACAAGACTGTTTTGATAGCACAGACTAGAATATGTTCTGTGATTCTTCCGATTGCATTGAGGAGTACATCACTGGGGCCAAGCTTCCTGCCACCCAGGACCTCTATTCCAGCCGGTGTCAGAGGAAGGCCCTAAAATTTGCCAAAGACTCCAGCCACCCTAGTCATGGACTGTTCTCTCTGCTACCGCACGGCAAGTGGAACCAGAGCGCCAAGTCTAGGTCCAAAAGGCTTCTTAACAGCTTCTGCCCCCAATCATAAGACTCCTGAACAGCTAATCAAATGGATACCTGGACTATTTGCAATTACGCTGCTTCTACTCACTGTTTATTTTATATGAGTAGTCACTTTACCTCTACCTATATGTACACATTACCTTAATTACCTCGACTAACCTGTGCCCCTGCACATTGACTCTGTACCGGTACCCGCTGTATATAGCCTCACTACTGTAATTTTACTGTTGCTCTTTAATTATTTGTTATATTTGTATTTTCTTCTTTTTACATTTTTTTTTAAATTATTTTTTACTTCAGTTTATTTTAGTAAATACTTTCTTAACATTTATTTTTCTTAAAACGGCATCGTTGGTTAAGGGCTTGTAAGTAATCATTTCACTGTAAGAACTACACCTGTTGTTTTCGGCGCATGTGGCAAACACAATTTGATTTGATTTTGATTTGATTCTGTCCCCAGCCAAGGAGGGCCTACAGCAGCACCTAGATCTTCTGAATAGATTCCGTCAAATCTGGGCCTGACAGTAACTCTCGGTAAGACAAAAATAATTGTGTTCCAAAAAACGTTGCCAGGACCACAAATACAAATTCCATTTGGACACCGTTGCCTTAGAGCACACAAAAAACTACACATACCTCAGCCTAAACATCAGCGCCAAAGGTAACTTCCACAAAGCTGGGAACGATCTGAGAGACAAGGCAAGAAGATGCCATCAAAAGGAACATCAAATTTGACATACCAATTAGGATCTGGCAAAAAATACTTGAATCAGTTATAGAACCCTTTTCCCGTTATGGTTGTGAGGTCCGGGGTCTGCTCACAAACCAAGAATTCATAAAATGGTATAAACACCAAATTGAGACTGCATGCAGAATTCTACAAAAATATACTCTGTGTACAATGTAAAACACCAACTAATGCAGAGCAGAACAGAATTAGGCCAATACCAACTAATTATCAACATCCAGAAAAGAGACATTCAATTCTCAACCACCTAAAAAGGAAGCGATTTCCAAACCTTCCATAACAAAGCCCTCACTTACAGAGAGATGAACCTGGAGAATACTAAGCCAGCTGGTCCTGGGGCTCTGTTCACAAACACAAAATTATCCTACAGAGCAACAGGACTGCAACCTAATTAGGCACAACCTAATCATGAGAAAACAAACATTGGACATTGACACATTGGAAAGAATTAACAAAAAAAATTAACTAGAATGCTATTTGGCCATAAACAGAGACTACAAAGTGTCAGAATGCCTTAAGGAAAGCATTAACTATGTATAGACTCAGTGAGAATAGCCTTGCTATTGAGAAAGGTAACCGTAAGCAGACCTGGCACTCAAGAGAAGACAGGCTATGTGCACACTGCTCTCAAAATGAGGTGGAAACTGAGCTGCACTTTCTAACCTCCTGCCAAATGTATGTGTCACACACTGATCTGTTTCACCTGTCATTTTGATTGTCTCCACCCCCCTCCAGGTGTCGCTCATCTTCCCCATTATCCCCTGTGTATTTATACCTGTGTTCTCTGTTTGTCTGTTGCCAGTTTGTCAAGTCAACCAGCGGTTTTGTGTCTAGGGGCTGTTCTGTCCCAACGTTCTGCCCTGGACCTTAAGCTGCATCACAGAGAGGAACTATGATGTGGAGAATCGTGAGCTTCTCGTGGTGAAGATGGCATTGGAGGAATGAAGGCACTGGCTAGAAGGGGCGGAACATCCGTTCATTGTGTGGACCGACCACAAAAACCTAGAGTATCTCTGCACCACCAAGCACCTCAACACCAGGCAAGGGAGATTGGCCCTGCTGTTTACCCGGTTCAACTTTCCCTCTCCTACCGGCTGGGGTCCATGAACGTCAAGCCCGATGCCCTGCTGCTGTAACCCCACGGTTACCACCCCGGAGCCCGAGACCATCCTTCCCAACTTGTGCCTGATGACGGCACTCAACTGGGGTATAGGGAAACAGGTCCGGGAGGTGCAGCGGTCCCAGCCGAACCCTGGGGGGGGGGCCCAGATAACCGGATGTTTGTGCCTGATGCTGTCCCCTCCGTGTTCCTGGAGTGGGTCCATTCCTTCAGGCTTGCCTGTCACCCGGGCTCTTGTCGGACCCTGGCCTTCGTGCAACAACGCTTTTGGTGGCCTACTATGGTTCCGTATGTTGCCGCGTTTGTCGCCGCCTGCACGGTCTGCACACAGAACAAGACTCCTCGGCAAGCTCCAGCTGGTCTTCTCCAACCACTGCCTGTCCCTCATCGTCCGTTCGTCATGGGTTTCCCCCATCTGAGGGCAACACTGCCATCCTGCCTGTAGTTGACTTATTATTATTTATTATTATTTATTATTATTTATTTTTTCCAAAGCCACCCACTTCTTTCCTCTTCCTAAACTACCCAGAAAGCCCAGCTTATGGTACAGCACGTCTTCCAGATCCACAGACTCCCGGTCGACATGGTCACCGACCGGGGTCCGCCGTTCTGGAAGGCGTTCTGCACGCTCATTGGGTCGTCGGCCAGCCAGACAGAGTGAGCCAACCAGGACTTAGTGACGACTCTTCACTGCCTAGTCTCCGCCAACCCTACCACCTGGAGTCAGCAACTGGTATGGGTTGAGTAAGCTCGCAACACCCTTTCTTGCTCTGACACGGGTCTCTCACCCTTTGAGTGTTCCTTGGGATATCAGCCTCCACTCTTCCAGAGCAAGTGGAGAAAGTCAGCAATCCCTCTGCCCAAATGTTTCTCTGTCGCCGTATCTGGAAGGGAGCCCAGGCCGCTCGGTTGAAGACCACTTCCAGGTATAGGCAACAAGCGGCTCGCCACCGGACCCCTACTCCACGCTATCGGCTCGGGCAGAAGGTATGGCTCTCTGGAGTCCTGTAAACTTTCCCCGCATTTCATTGGCCCGTTCCCCGCATTTCATCGGCCCGTTCCCCATCTCCAGTGTCATTAGCTCCACTAATGTTTGTCTTTTGTTACCACGTACCCTCCATATTCACCCTACAGTACTTTCCATGTGTCTAGGATTAAGCCCGTGTCTCACAACCCTTTGTCTATTGTTTCCAGGCCCACCCCTCTCCCCGGTTCATCGATGGCCATCCAGTGTACACGGTGAGATGCCTCCTGAGTGTTCGACCATGGGGCAGGGGTTTCCAGTACCTGGTTGACTGGGAGGGTTATGGCCCAGAGGAGAGGTGCTAGCTCCCCGCTAGAGACCTCCTGGACCCAGGCCTCATCGCAGACTTCCACCACCGGTACCCCGGTCAACCAGGTATGTGCCCAGGTAGGACGCCAGGTGGTGCCCCTAGAGGGGGTGTACTGTCACACCCTGACCTGTTTCACCTGTCTTTGTTATTGTCTCCACCCCCTCCAGGTGTTTCCCATTTTCCCCATTATCCCCTGTGTATTTATACCTGTGTTCTGTTTGTCTGTTGCCAGTTCGTCTCGTTTGTCAAGTCAACCAGCGTTTTTGTGTCTCAGCTCCTGGTTTTGACCCTTGTCTGTCATGTCTCTGAGGCCGCCTGCCTGACCCTGAGCCTGCCTGCTGACCTGTACCTTTGCCCCACCTCTGGATTATCGACCTATCCCTTCCCTGAGCCTGCCTGCTGTTCAGCACCAATGCCTCTGGTTTACTGACCTCTGCCTGCCTTGACCTGTCTATTGCCTGCTCCTGTTGGATTATTAAACCATTGTTAATTCGACCTTGTCTGCATCTGGGCCTTACCTTCATACCTGATACTATGACCATATTGGAGACATATATTTCCCTCAGATTACACAGAACCACAAAGAATTCAAAAACAAATCCAATTTTGATAAACTCCCATATCTATTGGGTGAAATACCACAGTATTCAATCACAGCAGCAACCAGTGAAAAACAAACACAATTGTAAATGCAACCTATATTATCTATTTCACTTGCTTTGGCAATTTAAACATATGTTACCCATGCCAATGAAGTCCCTTAAATTGAAAATGAATTGAGAGAGAGACAAAGAGACGGAGGGAGAGTGTGAGAGAGAGATGTGGAAGGTTTGTTTTTAACATTTTTTACATTAGGAATGAGATCTCACTGGGGAGTTGCAGTTCTGACTTCGCTGTTCTTGTGTGTGTGTCGCCATGGTGTTATGTCTCTGAGAAGCTGTTGTTGTTAACCTACTTCAGCCGAATGATTTCAGCATACTTCCCTAAACACTCTACTGCATCTAAATTCCTGGAAGGGAAAAAGCTCGCTCTCCGTCTCTCCATCTGTTCCATCTGTTCTTCTCTATCTCCCTCTCTCTGCCTCTATCTGTTTCCGAGTTCTCTCTCTCTCAGCAGCCTATTCAGATGCTGTCACCCCTACTATCCTGCTATGTTGTCATGTTGCCTCTAAACCTTCAGATGCTGTCACCACTACTATCCTGCTATGTTGTCATGTTGCCTCTCTAAACCTTCAGATGCTGTCACCGCTACTGTCATGCTGCCTCTCTAAACATGCTGTAAATCTAATTTCAGAGCAGGATTTCATATGTTGTCTAATCCCAGGTGTTCCGTCTGGATTGATTCTACTCCTGTTATCAGACCTTAATTGGGACAGATACATTTTTTTATTAAAAGCTCTTTTTGGCCCTTGGCACTAAAGCTTAAGTCTCAGAAACACTTTCTGCTGACTTTTAATAAGAAACCCTTAGTGCTGTTTTAGAGAAGGAATCAATGGAGGTAAAAAGAGATTAGACCTAGAAAAGAAATTCACTCTTCCTCTCATTTTAGAGGTGATGAACATTGGATAGTCACTTATGACATCAACTTTATAGTGACAGGGTCATGACATTAACAAATATAATGATGATGAGAAGGGGAAGAAAGGAGGATAGGGGAGGAGAGATGGAATGACAGAATTTAAAGAGAAGAAGCCGCTGTTAAAGTTCTGTATCTTGTTCTTGTAATCTTTCCTGTCTCCTCCCTCTCTCTCTCCTTCTCTCTGCCTCTCTCTGCCTCACCCTCCCTCTCCCTGCCTGTCCCTGCCTGTCCCTACCTCTATCTACCTTTCCCTGCCTCTCCCTCCTTCTCCCTCCCTCTCCATGCCTCTCCCTCCCCCTCCCTACCTCTTCCTCCTTCTAGTTCTGGGTAATTGGATTTCAGGACCAGGCCAGAGGTGGGAAGTCCACACACTCTTCCAAATGTCAGGGGTGAGAGGTCAACACAGTGTCATTGCTAATCTGTCCCTGGGTGGTAAAGGGCCAACACAGAGACGGACCTTTCTAACTCTCCCTGTGTGTTTGTGTGGGGGGTGGAGGCAGAGGTCACCCCTTGCTCAGGCCCTAGTGGCATAGAAGGGGAGGTGGAGAGCGGAGGAGAGAGGGAGAGAAGGATTTCTCTTCTCTCATTTAATACAAGGTGACCCTGACCAAGCCTGTATGTATGGGGTCGGAGAGCACGAAGAGAGAAACCATACCAGAGCAGACAGTCACTAGAACTGGTCAGCTAAGCTACCCAGAGCACACAGGCATTATCCTCAGTCAACTGAGTGGTCCTCGCTCACGCCCAGTCTAGGATCAATACTTCATAAACATAGTTTTGTTCCTCCCACCTAAAATGAATGGAAGGAAAGAGAGAGGATAGTAATCCCAGGTGTTATCTACTGTATGTCTCTCTATAGAGTGAAATTACTACCCAGATGTTATCTATGTCTCTCTATAGAGTGAAATTACTACCCAGGTGTTATCTATGTCTCTCTATAGAGTGAAATTACTACCCAGGTGTTATCTATGTCTCTCTATAGAGTGAAATTACTACCCAGGTGTTATCTATGTCTCTCAATACAGTGAAATTACTACCCAGGTGTTATCTATGTCTCTCTATAGAGTGAAATGACTTCCCATGTGTTATCTATGTCTCTTTATGGAGTGAAATGACTTCCCAGGTGTTATCTATGTCTCTCTATAGAGAGATGAATTCCAAGGTGTTATCTTTGTCTCTCTACAGAGAGAAATGACTTGCCAGGCTACTCTAAAAACAACAGTTGTAGACTAACAGTAAACTGTTTACTTATGGCCCTTCCCAACCAATGCAGAGAGAAAAATCAAAAAAAGAATAACACAAGGAATAAATAGACAATGAGTAACGATATACACACGGGTACCAGTAGCGAGTCGATGAGCAGGGGTACTAATTGAGGTAGATATGTACTTATAGGTAGGGATAAAGTGACTAGGTAACACCATAGATAATTAAAATTAGCAGTAGCGTATGTGATGAGTCAAAAGTTAGTACGATAGGCAGGGGGGAGGGGTCAATGCAGAGAGTCTGGGTTGCTTTTTGATGAACTATTTAGTAGTCTTAGGGCTTGGGGATAGAAGCTGTTCAGGGTCCTATTGGTTAGAGACTTGGTGCATCGGTACCGCTTGCCATGCAGTAGCAGAGAGATCAGTCTATGACTTGGGAGGCTGGAGTCTCTGACCATTTTTAGGGCCTTCCTCTGACACAGCCCTGTATAGAGGTACTGGATGGCAGGGGGCTCGGTCGCAGTGATGTACTGGGTCGTACGCACTACCCTCTGTAGCTGTCATGTGCATCTTCAGACTCACCTGGACTCCATCAATTCCCTGATTACCTTCACTATATATGTCACTCCCTTTGGTTCCTTCCCCAGGCATTATTGTTTCTGTTTCAGTGTCATGTCTGTGTGTTTGTGTTTCTTGTTTTGTATTAAGTTGAGTTTATTTATTAAAACACTCACTCCCTGAACTTGCTTCCCGACTCTCAGCACAGTAGTGCCTTGCGGTCGAGTGCCAAGCAGTTGCCATACTGCAGCCAGTCAAGATGCTCTCAATGGTGTAGCTGAACCTTTTGAGGATCTGAGGTTCCCTGCCAAATTTTTTCAGCCTCCTGAGGGGGAAGAGTTATTGTCATGCCTTCTTCATGACGGTGTTGGTGAGTGAGGACCAGTGATGTGGTTATTCATTAGTGATGTGGACCCGCTCTGCCACAGCCTTGTCAATGTGCTGAGACCCCTATTGATTCAAACCTGTGTAGAGACCCCTATTGATTCAGATCTCTGTAGCGACCCCTATTGATTCAGATCTGTGTAGAGACCCCTATTGATTCAGATATGTGTAGAGACCCCTATTGATTCAGATCTGTGTGGAGACCCCTATTGATTCAGATCTGTGAAGAGACCCCTATTGATTCAGATCTGTATGGAGACCTCTATTGATTCAGATCTCTGTAGAGCCCCCTATTGATTAAGACCTGTGTAGAGACCCCTATTGATTCAGATTAGTGTAGAGACCCCTATTGATTCAGATCTCTGTAGCAACCCCTATTGATTCAGATCTCTGTAGCGACCCCTATTGATTCAGATCTGTGTAGAGACCCCTATTGATTCAGATCTCTGTAGAGCCCCCTATTGATTCAGATTTATATAGAGACCCCTATTGATCCAGACCTGTATAGTGACCCCTATTGATCCAGACCTGTGTAGAGACCCCTATTGAATCAGATCTGTATGGAGACCTCTATTGATTCAGATCTCTGTAGAGACCCCTATTGATTCAGTCCTGCATAGAGATGCCTATTGATTCAGACCTGCATAGAGACCCCTATTGATTCAGACCTGCATAGAGAGCCCTATTGATTCAGACCTGCATAGAGACCCCTATTGATTCAGACCTGCATAGAGAGCCCTATTGATTCAGACCTGTATAGAGACCCTTATTGATTCAGACCTGCATAGAGACCCCTATTGATTCAGACCTGCATGGAGACCCCTATTGATTCAGAACTGTATAGAGTCCCCTATTGATTCAGAACTGTATAGAATCCCCTATTGATTCAGATCTGTGTAGAGACCCCTATTTATTCCCAGGTATGAGAGGCCAGAGGGAAGAGCATCGATCCAGCACAATAGTTTTGGTGGAGACCGGAGTGCAGGGGGAGCTTAAGCATGGACGCTTCCCAAACAATACCTGACTAAAATTGTCTCTCATATCACTCTGCTTTACAAGCACAGAATCAAATTCCTTTCTTCATTATTTGGCAGCCGTGTCGTTTCTCCCTGCCCTCCATATATATATATATATATATATATATATTTATTTATTTATTTATTTATTTATTTATTTATTAGAGAAACACGTTCTGGGCAACGTGTTCCTGACTACAACGTTCCTATTTACATTTTAGTCATTTAGCAGACGCTCTTATCCAGAGCGACTTACAGTAGTGAATGCATACATTTCATACATTTTTTTCTCCGTACTAATGTCAGAAAGTGTAGGTGTTAGTGAAGAAAGACGGTAAACTGATCCCTGCTGTAGGGTGTTAGGGATTGTGCCTTCTTCAGGTGGGGCTGTGTGTGTCCTGCTGTGAGGAACTGGACTAATGTCCAGTTCTATTATGGCTACAGGATGTACAGTGGTATAACGATGTGCAAATAGTTGAAGTACAAAAAGGGAAATAAATAAACATAAATATGGGTTGTATTTACAGTGGTGTTTGTTCTTCCCTGGTTGCCCTTTTCTTGTGACAAAATATTGCAAATATTGCTGCTGTGATGGCACACTGTGGTATTTACCCCAATAGAGATGGGTTTATCAAAATTGGATTTGTTTTGGAATTCTTTGTGGATCTGTGTAATCTGAGGGAAATATGGGTCTCTAATATGGTCATACATTTGACAGGAGGTCTGCTAAAATGACTAAAAAAAAGGTTAGGAAGTGCAACTCAGTTTCCACCTCATTTTATGGGTTGTGGGCAGATAGCCTATTTTCTCTTGAGAGTCAGGTCTCAATAGCAAGGCCATGCTCACTGAGTCTGTACATAGTAAAGTGTTCCTTTATTTTGGGTGAGTCACAGTTGTCAGGTATTCTGCCACTGTATAACCTCTGTTTAGAGCCATTTACTATTCAAGTTTGCTCTGTTTGGTAAATTCTTTCCGGTGTGTCAAGTAATTATATTTTGGTTTTCTCATTATTTGGTTGGGTCTAATAGTGTTGCTGTTTCTTTCCTGTGGTTCTGTGGGGTCTGTTTGTGAACAGAGCCCCAGGACCAGCTTGCTTAGGGGACTCTTCTTCAGGTTCATCTCTCTGTAGGTGATGGCTTTGTTAGGGAAGGTTTGGGAATCACTTCCTTTTAGGTGGTTGTAGAATTTAACGTCTCTTCTCTGGATTTTGATCAATGGCGGGTATCGGCCTAATTCTGCTCTGCATGTGTTATTTGGTGTTTTACGTTGTACTGTACACAGAGGATGTTTTTGCAGAATTCTGCACGCAGCGTGTCAATTTGATGTTTGTATTTTTTTATCCATGGCCGCCTTCGCCATCGTAAGGAATTTGATGTTCCTTATGATGGTGTAGAAGGCTCTTCTTGCCTTGTCTCTCAGATGGTTCACAGCTTTGTGGAAGTTACCTGTGGTGCTGATGTTTAGGTCGAGGGAGGTATCGTTTTTTTGTGAGCTCTAGGGCAACGCTGTATATGTTTACACCTTCACTATTACAGTGAAAAGTTTTGTCCAGGAAGTTGTCTAAAAGGAATTGAATTTGTTGTTCCTAATTGTTTTTTGGTAGATTTATACACTACTGTCCTTCCATCTATAGCATTTCTTAATATTGTTCAGTTCTTTTGGCTTTGATGCCTCATGATTGAGTAGTACTCTATTCAAGTAGACTGTGATTCTGCTGTGATCTGATAAGGGTGTCAGTGGGCTGACTGTGAACGCTCTGAGGGACTCTGGGTAGAGGTCAGTGATAAAGTAATCTACAGTGCTACTGTCAAGGGATGAGCTGTAGGTGTACCTACCATGAGAGTCCCCTTGAAGCCTACCATTGACTGTCACCTCCAGGTAGGTGTTTGTCCCCGTATGTGCTGAGATTGTCAGGTTCTTGTCCAGTTCTGGCATATATTGCAGGTCGCCACAGAATAGAACATGTCCCTGGGCCTGGTTGATCTCCCCTTGTAGGATGGAGAAGCTATCATCGTTAAAGTGTGGGGATTCTATTAAATCAAACCAAATTGTATTGGTCACATACACATAGTTAGCAGATGTTAATGTGAGTGTAGCAAAATGCTTGTGCTTCTAGTTCCGACAGTGCAGCAACAGCTAACAAGTAATCTAATAATTTCCCAACAACTACTTAATACACACAAATCTAAAGGGGTGAATGAAAATATGTACATATAAGTATATGGATGAGCGATGGTCGAGCGGCATAGGCAAGGTGCAGTAGATGGTATAAAATACAGTATATACATGTGATATGAGTAATGTAAGATATGTAAACATTATTAAGCTACAATAAATGCGTTCTCCAGGTATATAGTTTCCAGATTACATGGAGTCGAGTGAAGTTCCTTGAGGGCCGTCTTGGTGTTCGCTTGAGGGAGAATGTATACAGCTGTGACTATAAATGACGAGATTTCTCTTGGTAGGTAAAATGGATGGCATTTGATTGTAAGGAATTCTACGTCGGGTGAGCAGAAGGACTTGAGTTCCTGTATGTTGTTATGATTACACCATGAGTTGTTAATCATAAAGCATACACCCCCCGCCCTTCCTCTTCCCAGAGAGGTGTTTATCTCTGTCGGCGCGATGCATGGAGAAGCCCGGTGGCTAAACCGATTCCAACAACATACCCAGAGAGAGACATGTTTCTGTGAAACAGAGAAGGTTACAATCTCTGATGTTTCTCAGGAAAGCAACCCTTGCTCGAATTACATCTACCTTGTTATCAATCGATTGGACATTAGCGAGTTGTATGCTCGGGAGCGGTGAACGATGTGCACGGAGGCCCTTCTGCAGCGCCGTTGTTTTGGGTCGGCTACTGGGATTAGATCCATTATTCTGGGTGGTGGTCTGAACAGAGGATCCGCTTCAGGAAAGTCGTATTCCTGGTCATAATGTTGGTAAGTTGACGTTGCTCTTATATCCAATAGTTCTTCCCGGCTGTATGTAATAAGACTTAAGATTTCCTGTGGTAACAAGGTAAGAAATAATACATTAAAAAAAAAAATACTTCAGGGTATAGGGGGATATTTGTAGCACACATGAAGACACATGAGGACATTTTTTTTCTGTTGTGATAATTTTGACATTAATTTCTAGTCAGATGTCAAATATTCCTGTTTTTAATGATTTAAAAGAGTGGGTTAAGTCTGCTCTATACCAAATTAGCATATCCCCTGAGTCTCTTCCCTGTTTCACACCTAGTAGATTGGTGGATGGGACTACCAGCTCTCTGTAAACTAGAGGGCAACCAGTGGGTCCTTCTCCTCTATACCATTTTTCTTGCAGGAGGACAATGTCTGTATTTCCAAATTATTTTATGAAGTCTGGGTTCCTGCTCTTTAGGCCAAAGGCAGATGACCTCAGACCCTGTATATTCCAAGTAAAAGCTGTGTGTTCAATAGTGTCGTTTTTGTGTGGTTAAGGCTCGAACCATTACAATAGGCTTGAGCAGAGCATTTTGAGCATCCGATACATACCTCTTACGTCACAGGATGAGGTTTGGGGGGGGCGCATTAGTGGGGATTGGGTCTGTTGCTCTGCTCACGGTCTGGGCAACTCTCTCTGTCTCTCTGTCTCTGTCTCTGTGTTTGTGGAGCTATTATGAGAAGGTCCACCTGTCCTGTACGAATACACAGAGATAAACTCTGCACACAAACTGAGCACACACACACTATCCTCTAAGGGCATGAGCGCAATGAGCGAGAGAGCCTCTTCAATCAAAAAATTTATTTTGGTATTTTTGTCATTAGTCCACTGTTGATAAAGTACCAAAATATTTTGTATGTCAGCACTATCAGCCATATATGGGGGCGGCAGGAAGCCTAGTGGTTAGAACTTTGGACCAGTAACCGAAAGGTTGCTAGATTGAATCCCCGAGCTGACAAGGTAAAAATCTGTCATCCGGCCCCTGAACAAGGCAGTTAACCCACTGTTCCTAGGCTGTCATTGTAAATAAGAATTTATTCTTAGCTGACTTGCCTAGTTAACCTGTTGGGGATAGGGGTCAGTATTTGCACGGCCGGATAAAAAACGTACCCAATTTAATCTGGTTACTACTCCTGCCCAGTAACTAGAATATGCA
This sequence comes from Salmo trutta, assembly GCF_901001165.1. Classification (NCBI taxonomy): domain Eukaryota; kingdom Metazoa; phylum Chordata; class Actinopteri; order Salmoniformes; family Salmonidae; genus Salmo; species Salmo trutta. The sequence goes on along the minus strand of NC_042982.1, from coordinate 37,564,772 downwards.
TATAATTGGTTGATTTGGATAGAAACAGTTTCTAAAACTGTTTGAATGGTGTCTGTGAGTATAACAGAACTCATTTGGCAGGCCAAAACCTGAGAAGATTCCAAACAGGAAGCGCTCTCTCTGACCCTTTCATGGCCTTCTTGATCATCTCTAACCAAAACAGGGGATCTCTGGCATAACGTGACATTTTCTAACGCTCCCATAGGCTCTCAGAAGGCGTCAGAATGATGAATGGTGGCTTTGCAGGCCATGGCTGAAAAACATTAGCGCATTTTGATAGTGGTCGATCTGAGGACAATGAGACTGGAGGCGCGTGCACAAGCCGACACCATGTTTACTTTCTCTCTCTTTGAACGAAAACAACGACTCCCGGTCAGAATATTATCGCTTTTTTACGAGAAAAATAGCATAAAAATTGATTTTAAACAGCGGTTGACATGCTTCGAAGTACGGTAATGGAATATTTAGAAATGTTTTGTCACGAAACGTGTCGGGCGCGTCACCCTTCTTTACCCTTCGGATAGTGTCTTGAATGCACAAACAAAACGCCGCTATTTGGATATAACTATGGATTATTTTGGACCAAACCTACATTTGTTATTGAAGTAGAAGTCCTGGGAGTGCATTCTGACGAAGAACAGCAAAGGTAATCAAACTTTTCTAATAGTAAATCGGAGTTTGGTGAGTACCACACTTGGTGGGTGTCAAAATAGCTAGCCTGTGATGGCCGGGCTATCTACTCAGAATATTGCAAAATGTGCTTTCACCGAAAAGCTATTTTAAAATCGGACATAGCGAGTGCATAAAGGAGTTCTGTATCTATAATTCTTAAAATAATTTATGTTTTTTGTGAACGTTTATCGTGAGTAATTTAGTAAATTCACCGGAAGTGATCGGTGGGAATGCTAGTCACATGCTAATGTAAAACGCTGGTTTTTGATATAAATATGAACTTGATTGAACAAAACATGCATGTATTGTATAACATAATGTCCTAGGATTGTCATCTGATGAAGATCATCAAAGGTTAGTGCTGCATTTAGCTGTGGTTTGGGTTTATGTGACATTATATGCTAGCTTGAAAAATGGGTGTCTGATTATTTCTGGCTGGGTACTCTGCTGACATAATCTAATGTTTTGCTTTCGTTGTAAAGCCTTTTTGAAATCGGACAGTGTGGTTAGATTAACGAGAGTCTTGTCTTTAAAATGGTGTAAAATAGTCATATGTTTGAGAAATTGAAGTAATAGCATTTCTAAGGTATTTGAATATCGCGCCAAGCGTCCCACCTAGCCCATAGAGGTTAAATAAAGAATAAATAAATATCCCCTAAGGCTCATTCCATGGAGGGCAAAGTGTCTGTGGGATTTTGCTCCACCTTTGTACTTGAATGATGAATTAAGTTTAAAATTAATTAATTAATTAATTACTAATTAGTAAGGAACTTTCAACTTGTTTTCTAGATATTAATTGAAAGAAAAAGAAAAAACCCGCAGACACTCGGCCCTCCATGGAATGAGTTCGACAACCCTGCCTTAAGGGCATGAGTGCAGTTTCATGGAGTTCCCCTTTATGTGGTGTGAGCAGAACTCCAAGCTCTGATACTGTAGCTCATGATTGCATGTGGCTATGTGTATCGCCCTGTAGCTAAATCTTTTGTTCAACTTAAGTTCCTGTAATCAATCAATCAAATGTATATATAAAGCCCTTTTTACATCGGCCAATGTCACAAAGTGCTATACAAAATAGCACTTTGTAATCATGCTGTAACCATGAAAGTAAGGTAATCTGATGTGGCCTCTCCCCAACACATGACCACCGCCTTCTCTAACCCTCCCCCAGTAATGTTTTCTACCAGCAGTCCTTTTCTGGTCCTTCACCCCAGCCATGTTTTCTACCAGCAGTCCCTCTCGTCCTTCACCCCAGCCATGTTTTATTCCAGCAGTCCCTCTCTGGTCTTTCACCCCCAACCATGTTTTCTCCCAGCAGTCCCTCTCTGGTCCTCCTCCTTCAGCCATGTTGTCTCCCAGCAGTCCGTCTCTGGTCCTCTTCCTCCAGCCATGTTGTCTCCCAGCAGTCCCTCTCTGGTCCTTCACCCCCAGTTCCAGCTGTAACGGTCTAGTGACTGTCACTCCTATTTTGGAGATGTCCAAAGGGACATCTCTCTTTACCCTCTCATCACCAACAGACACCTACTGTCCCCTATCACAATTTGACATGCAATCTCCTTGCATATGTGATCTCCATTGACCTTTCCTGGATCCTCCAGCCCTTCAAATATCCTGTATACATTTCTCCAACATAACTAGCCATCCATCCAACCAGCTCGCAGGCATGGCTCGCAGTCGGCATTCCAATTCCTCCCAAAGGTGTTCGATAGGGTTGAGGTCAGGGTTCTGTACAGGCCAGTCAAGTTCTTCCACACTGATCTCAACAAACCATTTCCGTTTGGGGCGGCAGATGGTTAGAGCATTGACTCAGTAACCAAAAGGTTGCTGGATTGAATCCCCGAGCTGACAAGGTAAAAATCTGTCGTTCTGCCCCTGAACAAGGCAGTTAACGGGATTTTATCCTCTAGAGGTTAAAATCAAATTTTATGCTATTTTTCTCGTAAAATAGCGATAATATTCCAACCGGGCAACATTGTATTCATTCAAAGACTGAAAGAAAAAAATGGAGAAGTATCGTTAACGCGCATCTCCAGTCTCACTGTCCCCAAGCTGACCACTTACAAACTCTGCTCCTATACTTTGCCCAGAGACAGCAGACACCCCATTCCACTTTCTGGCGGCTTTAGAGAGCCAATGGAAGCCTTAGAAAGTGTCACATTACAGCACAGATGCTGTAATTTCGATAGAGATGCAACAGAAGGACAACAAATTGTCAGACAGGGGCACTTCCTGCATGGAATCTTCTCAGGTTTTGGCCTGCCATATGAGTTCTGTTATACTCACAGACACCATTCAAACAGTTTTAGAAACTTTAGAGTGTTTTCTATTTAAATCTACAAATTATATGCATATTCTAGTTTCTGGGCAGGAGTAGTAACCAGATTAATTTGTGTACGTTTTTTATCCGGCCATGAAAATACTGCCCCCTATCCCAAAGAAATTAAGACTCTCGTTAATCCAACCACATTGTCCGATTTCAAAAAGGCTTTACAGCGAAAGCAAAACATTAAATTATGTCAGGAGAGTACCCAGTCAAAAAAAATCACACAGCCATTTTCAAAGCAAGCATATATGTCACATAAACCAAAACCACAGCTAAATGCAGCACTAACCTTTGATGATCTTCATCAGATGACACTCCTAGGACATTATGTTATACAATACATGCATGTTTTGTTCAATCAAGTTCATATGTATATAAAAAAACAGCTTTTTACATTAGCATGTGATGTTCAGAACTAGCATACACACCGAAAACTTCCGGTGAATTTACTAAATTACTCATCATAAACATTGACAAAATACATAACAATTATTTTAAGAATTATAGATACAGAACTCCTTTATGCAATCGCTATGTCAGATTTTAAAAATAGCTTTTCGGCGAAAGCACATTTCGGAAATTCTGAGTACATAGCTCAGCCATCACAGGCTCGCTATTCAGACACCCGCCAACTTCGGGGCTCACTAAACTCAGAATTACTATTAGAAAAATTGTATTACCTTTGCTGTTCTTCATCAGAATGCACTCCCAGGACTTCTACTTCAACCACAAATGTTGTTTTGGTTCCAAATAATCCATAGTTATATCCAAATACCTCCATTTTGTTCATGCGTTCAGGTCACTATCCAAAGGGTAACACGCGAGCACATTTCGTGACAAAAGATTTCAAAATGTTCCTTTACCGTACTTAGAAGCATGTCAAACGCTGTTTAAAATCAATTTTTATGCTATTTTTCTCGTAAAATAGCGATAATATTCCAACCGGACAACATTGTATTCATTCAAAGAGGGAAAGAAAAAAATGGCGAGGTCTCGTGAACCCGCATCTCCAGTCTCTCTGTCACCAGGCAGTCCACCGACAAACTCTGCTCCTGTTATCTTCCCGGAGACAGGAGACGCGTCAATACACTTTCTGAAGGCTTCAGAGAGCCAATGGAAGCCTTAGAAATTGTCACGTAACAGCACAGATACTGTAATTTCGATAGAGATGCAACAGAAGGACTACAAATTGTCAGACAGGCCACTTATTGCTAGGAATCTTCTCAGGTTTTTGCCTGCCATATGAGTTCTGTTATACTCACAGACACCATTCAAACAGTTTTAGAAACTTTAGTGTTTTCTATCCAAATCTACTAATAATATGCATATTCTAGTAACCAGTTTAAATCGGGTATGTTTTTTATCCGGACGTGAAAATACTGCCCCCTATGCCAGACAGGTTAGAGAGTCAACATGACAACATAGCAGGATAGTAGTGTTGACAGGATCTGAAGATTTAGAGAGGCAACATAGCAGGATAGTAGTGGTGACCGCATCTGAAGGTTTAGAGAGGCAACATGACAACATAGCAGGATAACAGTGGTGACAGCATCTGAAGGTTTAGAGAGGCAACATGACAACATAGCAGGATAATAGTGGTGACAGCATCTGAAGGTTTAGAGAGGCAACATAGCAGGATAGTAGTGGTGACAGCGTCTAAAGGTTTAGAGTGTCAACATAGCAGGATAGTAGTGGTGACAGCATCTGAAGGTTTAGAGAGGCAACATGACAACATAGCAGGATAGTAGTGATGACAGCATCTGAAGGTTTAGAGAGGCAACATAGCAGGATAGTAGTGGTGACAGCATCTGAATGGGCTGCTGGGTATTGGGTTTTATCTGTGTGCGTGTGGGTGGGAGGGGAATGCATTTGAGGTTGATACTAGAGGTCATACAGTGGTCATGTGTGAGTGAATGTAGCGATGTCCTCTGTGTTGTTAGTGTACGCAGCATGACAGACCTACTGGTTTAAATGATGTGACACTGTATGGGGATGGGATTATTTTAATGGAAGGTGATGAAAATACCATCCTGGATGGACAATAAAGTTGTATTCTATTCGATTTTGTCTCTAGAGAAAAAGAGGGAGAAAGACTGATGAGAGAGAGTGAGAAGAAGATAGAAGGAGAGGGAGAGAGGGGCTGAAAGAGGGAGAGAGGGAGAGAGAAAAGGAGACAGAGCTATTTCCATTCCATGAACTGAGAAGCAGTAGAGTGTTTATTGAAGTATGTTGGCATCATTAGGCTAAAGTAGGTTAACAATAACAACAACAACAGCTACTCAGAGACATCGGAACATCAGGTCTACACACACACACACACACACACACACACACACACGCTCGCACACAAAAACCTAACACACACACATACACAAGAACAGAGGAGTCAGAACACCAACTCTCTACAGGGAGATCTCTCATTGTAATGTAAAAGGGGGGGTAGAGAGGGCTGAAGGGCTGAGAGGGTAGAGAGGGCTGAGGGAGCGAGGGGGTAGAGAGGGCTGAGGGGGTAGAGAGGGCTGAGGGGGCTCAGGGGGTAGAGAGGGCTGAGGGGGTAGAGAGGGTAGAGAGGGCTGAGGGGGCTCAGGGGGTAGAGAGGGCTGAGGGGGCTCAGGGGGTAGAGCGGGCTGAGGGGGCTCAGGGGGTAGAGAGGGCTGAGGGAGCGAGGGGGTAGAGAGGGCTGAGGGAGCGAGGGGGTAGAGAGGGCTGAGGGAGCGAGGGGGTAGAGAGGGCTGAGGGAGCGAGGGGGTAGAGAGGGCTGAGGGAGCGAGGGGTAGAGAGGGCTGAGAGGGTAGAGAGGGCTGAGGGGCTGAGAGGGTAGAGAGGGCTGAGGGGCTGAGAGGGTAGAGAGGGCTGAGGGGGTAGAGAGGGCTGAGGGGGCTCAGGGGGTAGAGAGGGCTGAGGGGGTAGAGAGGGTAGAGAGGGCTGAGGGGGCTCAGGGGGTAGAGAGGGCTGAGGGAGCGTGGGGGTAGAGACGGCTGAGAGGGTAGAGAGGGCTGAGGGGGTAGAGAGGGCAGAGGGGCTGAGAGGGTAGAGAGGGCTGAGGGAGCGAGGGGGTAGAGAGGGCTGAGAGGGTAGAGAGGGCTGAGGGGGCTCAGGGGGTAGAGAGGGCTGAGAGGGTAGAGAGGGCTGAGGGAGCGAGGGTGTAGAGAGGGCTGTGGGGGCTGAGGGGGATCAGGGGGTAGAGAGGGCTGAGGGGGTAGAGAGGGCTGAGGGGGTAGAGAGGGCTGAGGGGGCTGAGGGGGTAGAGAGGGCTGAGGGGGCTCAGGGGGTAGAGAGGGCTGAGAGGGTAGAGAGGGCTGAGGGAGCGAGGGGGTAGAGAGGGCTGAGGGAGCGAGGGGGTAGAGAGGGCTGAGGGAGCGAGGGGGTAGAGAGGGCTGAGAGGGTAGAGAGGGCTGAGGGGGTAGAGAGGGCTGAGGGGGCTCAGGGGGTAGAGAGGGCTGAGGGGGTAGAGAGGGTAGAGAGGGCTGAGGGGCTCAGGGGGTAGAGAGGGCTGAGGGGGTAGAGAGGGTAGAGAGGGCTGAGGGGGCTCAGGGGGTAGAGAGGGCTGAGGGAGCGTGGGGGTAGAGACGGCTGAGAGGGTAGAGAGGGCTGAGGGGGTAGAGAGGGCTGAGGGGCTGAGAGGGTAGAGAGGGCTGAGGGAGCGAGGGTGTAGAGAGGGCTGTGGGGGATGAGGGGGTAGAGAGGGCTGAGGGGGCTGAGGGGGTAGAGAGGGCTGAGGGGGCTGAGGGGGTAGAGAGGGCTGAGGGAGCTGAGGGGGTAGAGAGGGCTGAGGGGGCTCAGGGGGTAGAGAGGGCTGAGAGGGTAGAGAGGGCTGAGGGAGCGAGGGTGTAGAGAGGGCTGTGGGGGCTGAGGGGGATCAGGGGGTAGAGAGGGCTGAGGGGGTAGAGAGGGGCTGAGGGGGCTGAGGGGGTAGAGAGGGCTGAGGGGGCTGAGGGGGTAGAGAGGGCTGAGGGGGCTCAGGGGGTAGAGAGGGCTGAGAGGGTAGAGAGGGCTGAGGGAGCGAGGGTGTAGAGAGGGCTGAGGGAGCGAGGGGGTAGAGAGGGCTGAGGGAGCGAGGGGGTAGAGAGGGCTGAGGGAGCGAGGGGGTAGAGAGGGCTGAGGGAGCGAGGGGGTAGAGAGGGCTGAGGGAGCGAGGGGTTAGAGAGGGCTGAGGGAGCGAGGGGGTAGAGAGGGCTGAGGGAGCGAGGGGGTAGAGAGGGCTGAGGGAGCGAGGGGGTAGAGAGGGCTGAGGGAGCGAGGGGGTTTAGAGGGCTGAGGGTTCGAGGGGGTAGAGAGGGCTGAGGGGGTAGAGAGGGCTGAGGGAGCGAGGGGGTAGAGAGGGCTGTGGGAGCGAGGGGGTAGAGCGGGCTGTGGGAGCGAGGGGGTAGAGAGGGCTGAGAGGGTAGAGAGGGCTGAGGGGGTAGAGAGGGCTGAGGGGGCTCAGGGGGTAGAGAGGGCTGAGGGGGTAGAGAGGGTAGAGAGGGCTGAGGGGGCTCAGGGGGTAGAGAGGGCTGAGGGAGCGTGGGGGTAGAGACGGCTGAGAGGGTAGAGAGGGCTGAGGGGGTAGAGAGGGCTGAGGGGCTGAGAGGGTAGAGAGGGCTGAGGGAGCGAGGGTGTAGAGAGGGCTGTGGGGGATGAGGGGGTAGAGAGGGCTGAGTGGGCTGAGGGGGTAGAGAGGGCTGAGGGGGCTCAGGGGGTAGAGAGGGCTGAGAGGGTAGAGAGGGCTGAGGGAGCGAGGGTGTAGAGAGGGCTGTGGGGGCTGAGGGGGATCAGGGGGTAGAGAGGGCTAAGGGGGTAGAGAGGGCTGAGGGGGTAGAGAGGGCTGAGGGGGCTGAGGGGGTAGAGAGGGCTGAGGGGGCTGAGGGGGTAGAGAGGGCTGTGGGGGATGAGGGGGTAGAGAGGGCTGAGGGGGCTGAGGGGGTAGAGAGGGCTGAGGGGGCTCAGGGGGTAGAGAGGGCTGAGAGGGTAGAGAGGGCTGAGGGAGCGAGGGTGTAGAGAGGGCTGTGGGGGCTGAGGGGGATCAGGGGGTAGAGAGGGCTAAGGGGGTAGAGAGGGCTGAGGGGGTAGAGAGGGCTGAGGGGGCTGAGGGGGTAGAGAGGGCTGAGGGGGCTGAGGGGGTAGAGAGGGCTGAGGGGGCTCAGGGGGTAGAGAGGGCTGAGAGGGTAGAGAGGGCTGAGGGAGCGAGGGTGTAGAGAGGGCTGTGGGGGCTGAGGGGGCTCAGGGGGTAGAGAGGGCTGAGGGGGCTGAGGAGGTAGAGAGGGCTGAGGGGGCTCAGGGGGTAGAGAAGGCTGGTGGGGATGAGGGGGTAGAGAGGGCTGAGGGGGTAGAGAGGGCTGAGGGGGCTGAGGAGGTAGAGAGGGCTGAGGGGGCTGAGGGGGTAGAGAGGGCTGAGGGGGTAGAGAGGGCAGATGGGGCTGAGGGGGTAGAGAGGGCAGATGGGGCTGAGGGGGTAGAGAGGGCTGAGGGGGTAGAGAGGGCTGAGGGGGTAGAGAGGGCTGAGGGGGTAGTCTTGGTTGTGTGGTTTGTTTGAGTTCAGGTAGTTTTCTCTTATAAGAGAAGTCATGAGAATGAGAGAACGAGGGGTGTAAATCTAACCCTTCAACAGTTTATATGTGCATGTATACCTGTCTCTCTCTTTCTCCATCCTTCCCTTCATCTGTTCCACTCTGCCTTGTGCATGCCTGTGCATCAAATCAAATCAAATGTTATTAGTCACACACATATTAAGCAGATGTTATTGCGGGTGTAGTGAAATGCTTGTGTTCCTAGCTCCAACAGTGCAGTAGTATCTAATAGTTCACAACAATACACACTTACTATCTAAAAGTAAAATAATATAAATAAGAAATATATAAATATTAGATTGAGTAATGTCGGGGTGGCATTGACTAAAATACAGTAGAATAGAATACAGTATACATTGTACATATGAGACGAGTAAAGCAGTATGTAAACATTATTTAAACATTATTAAAGTGACTAGTGGCCAGTAATTCCAAGTCTATGTATTTGGGGCAGCAGTCTCTAAGATGCAGGGTTACGTAACTGAGTGGAAGCCGGCAAGTGATGGCAATTTAACAGTCTGATGGCCTTGAAATAGAAGCTGTTTTTCAGTCTCTCGGTTCCAGCTTTGATGCACCTGTACTGACCTCGCCACACTGTCTATGTGGTGAACTTGTGTTTCCATAGACAATACTAGGAATCTCTTGAATTTAGATGGTTATGTTGCAGGGTGGTGTCAATTCTGAAATGAGTTGAAAATTGCCCTTTAATTCCAATTAAATTATTGAATTAGAATTTTATTTGAATTTACAACACCCCCACAGGAAGCAGAATTTGAAAATAATTTGAATTAAAGGAAGTTGAATTTTAATTAAATTCTATGAAATTAAATGGATATTGTCTATTCAAATGATGTATTATGTGGTGTTCTTTGTTAAAACCTCTCTGGGGTATGTGGGACGCTAGCATCCCACCCGCGGGACACACTATTCAACAGCCAGTGAAATAGCAGGGCGGCAAATTCAAAACAACAAAAATCTCCTAATTCAAATTTCTCAAACATACAACTATTATATCCCATTTTAAAGATACACTTCTCGTTAATCCAACCACATTGTCCGATTTCAAAAAGGCTTTACGGCGAAAGCATAACATTAGATTATGTTAGAACAGCACCTAAACAAGAAAAACCACACAGCCATTTTCCAAGCAAGGAGAGGCGTCACAAAAACCAGAAATACAGCTAAAATTAATCACTAACCTTTGATGATCTTCATCAGATGGCACTCATAGGACTTCATGTTACACAATACATGTATGTTTTGCTCGATAAAGCTCATATTTATATAAAAAAAATAAAAATGTACATTGGCGTGTAATGTTCAGAAATATTTTGCCTCCCAAAACTTCCGGTGAATGAGCACATCAATTTACAGAAATACTCACCATAAACGTTGATAAAATATTCAACAGTTATTTAAAGAATTATAGATACACTTCTCCTTAATGCAACCGCTGTGTCAGATTTCCAAAAAGCTTTACGGCGAAAGCAATAATCTGAGAACAGCGTTCAGACACGAAACCAAATCCACCATTTTGTGGAGTCAACACAACTCAGAAATAATATTATAAATATTCACTTACCTTTGATGATCTTCATCAGAATGCACTCCCAGAAATCCCAGGTCCACAATAAATGTTTGTTTTGTTCGATAAAGTCCATCATTTATGTCCAAATAACTCCTTTTGTTCGCGTGTTCAGTCCACTACTCCAAATGCAGGAAGCGATCGCAAATGTCACGACAAAGTAAAAAAAGTTCTATTTACCTCCGTAGAAATATGTCAAACCATGTATAGCATCAATCTTTAGGACGCTTTTAACATAAATCTTCAGTAATATTCCAACCGGACAATTTCAATGTCTTCAGAAAAGAAAAGAAACACAGCTAACTCTCACGTGAGCGCGCGCCTCTGAGCTCATGTCATTTTCTCACTCATCAACTTCCAGGCCCTCTTGTTTGCTCCATATTCACAGTAGAAGCATGAAACAACATTCTAAAGACTGTTGACATCTAGTGGAAGCCTTAGGAAGTGCAAAATGAACCCTAAGTCTATATACTGGATAGGGAATCACTTGAAAAACTACAACCCTCATATTTCCACACTTCCTGGTTGGATTTTTCTCAGGGTTTTGCCTGCCATATGAGTTATGTTATACTTACAGACATCATTCAAAACGTTTTAGAAACTTCAGAGTGTTTTCTATCCAAATCTGCTAATAATATGCATATCCTACCTTCTGAGCCTGAGTAGCAGGCAGTTTAATTTGGGCACGCCTTTCATCCGGATGTCAAAATACTGCCCCCTACCCTAGAGAAGTTAATGGTGTTCTTTGTGCTCTGTTTAGGGGTGAAGAACTTATCAATACGATGAAATTCGTCCTGCTAGGTGACCGAAACTGGGACATGCTTAAACCACCTGACCAAGTCCTAAAGCAATGGGACTCCCTAAATCTTTCTCAGATTATTACCAATCCCATAAATTATGACTCAAAACACCTAGAAAAGGTTACTCTCCTCGATGTTATCCTCACAAATAATACTGCTAGGTATCAGTCTGGTGTTATCTGTAATGACCTTAGTGATCACTGTTTTACAGTCTGTGTTGCTAATGCCTGCTCAATGAAAAAACCTGTCCTGATTGGTCATAGACGCTTGCTAAAAAACTTTAATGAGCAATCCTTCCTTCATGAACTGGCCTTTGTAAAATTGTATTGAATCAGCTTCATCCCCTCTATCGAAGATGCTTGGACCTTCTTTTTTTAATATTTTCAGTGGTATTGTTAACAAACACGCCCCCATAATGAAAATGAGAATTAAAAACAGATTCAGCCCTGGTTCGACCGTGATCTTGCGGAGTTACTCCACCTCAAGAATTGCATTTGGCGAAAGGCTCGGCACACGCATACTCAGGCTCTCGTTCAGGCAAATGAGAAATAAGTGCACTCAGGCTATCCGGTAGGGCAAAGTTAGTAACTTTAACTTAACCTCCCTGGGCAAGGTGGGAAAGCGTCCCACCTAGTCAACAGCCAGTGGAATCGCGTGGTGCGAAATACAAATACCTCATAAATGCTTTAACTTCAATTTCTCAAACATATGACTATTTTACACCATTTTAAAGACAAGACTCTCGTTAATCTAACCACACTGTCCGATTTCAAAAAGGCTTTACAGCGAAAGCAAAACATTAGATTATGTCAGGAGAGTACCCTGCCAAAAATAATCACACAGCCATTTTCCAAGCATGCATATATGTCACAAAAACCCAAACCACAGCTAAATGCAGCACTAACCTTTGATGATCTTCATCAGATGACACTCCTAGGACATTATGTTATACAATACATGCATGTTTTGTTCAATGAAGTTCATATTTATATCAAAAACCAGCTTTTTCCATTAGCATGTGATGTTCAGAACTAGCATTCCCACCGAACACTTCCGGTGAATTTACTTAATTACTCACGATTAACGTTCACAAAATACAAATACACAAAATACAAATACAGTTATTTTAAGAATTATAGATACTGAACTCCTTTATGCAATCGCGGTGTCAGATTTTAAAATAGCTTTTCGGCAAAAGCACATTTTGCAATATTCTTAGTAGATAGCCCGGCCATCACGGCTAGCTAATTTGACACCCACCAAGTTTGGCCCTCACCAAACTCAGATTTACTATAAGAAAAATTGGATTACCTTTGCTGTTCTTCATCAGAATGCACTCCCAGGACTTCTACTTCAACAACAAATGTTGTTTTGGTTCCAAATAATCCATAGTTATATTGAAATAGCTCCGTTTTGTTCGTGCGTTGAGGTCACTATCCGAAGGGTGACGCGCGGGCGCATTTCGTGACAAAAAAATTAAAATATTCCATTACCGTACTTAGAAGCATGTCAAACACTGTTTAAAATCAATTTTTATGCTATTTTTCTCGTAAAATAGCGATAATATTCCAACCGGGCGACGTTATATTCATTCATAGACTGAAAGAAAAACATGGAGTCCTCTCGCGGACGCGCACTCCAGTGTCATTGTTCCCTGCCTGACCACTCACAAAAACTCCTGCTGTTTTTCACCCAGAGACTGCAGAGACGTCATTTGACTTTCTGGCGCCTTCTGAGAGCCAATGGAAGCCTTAGAAAATGTCCCATTACTGCAGAGATGCTGTATTTTTGATAGAGATGCCCTAGAAGGAGAACAAATTGTCAGACAGGGCACTTCCTGTATGGAATCTTCTCAGGTTTTGGCCTGCCATATGAGTTCTGTTATATTCACAGACACCATTCAAACAGTTTTAGAAATGTTAGAGTGTTTTCTATCCAAATCTACTAATTATATGCATATTCTCGTTTCTGGGCAAAAGTAGTAACCAGTTTAAATCGGGTATGTTTTTATCTGGCCGTGCAAATACTGCCCCCTAGCCCCAACAGGTCATCTGATGAAGATCATCAAAGGTTAGTGCTGCATTAGCTGTGGTTTTGGTTTTTGTGACATATATGCTTGCTTTGAAAATGTCTGTGTGATTATTTTTGGGAGGCTACTCTCCTGACATAATCTAATGTTTTTCTTTCGCTGTAAAGCCTTTTTGAAATCGGACAATGTGGTTAGATAAAGGAGAGTCTTGTCTTTAAAATGGTGTAAAATAGTCATATGTTTGAGAAATTGAAGTTATAGCATTTTTGAGGTATTTGTATTTCGTGCAACGCTATACCATTGGATATTGGTGAGGCGTTCCACTAGCGGAGCGTCTGTCCCTAACAGGTTTTAACCTGTCTCTCCTTTCTGGGGAGGTTCCCATTGCTTGGAAGGCAGCCACGGTTCATCCTTTATTTAAAGGGGGAGATCAAGCTGATCCTAACTGTTATAGGCCTATTTCTATTTTGCCCTGTTTATCAAAACTGTTGGGAAAACTTGTCAATAATCAACTGACTGGCTTTCTTGATGTCTTGTATTCTCTCTGGTATGCAATCTGGTTTCCGTTCAGGTTATGCATGTGTCACTGCAACGTTAAAGGTCCTCAATGATGTCACCATTACCCTTGATTCTAAGCAATGTTGTGCCGCTATTTTTATTGACTTGATCAAAGCTTTTGATACGGTAGACCATTCCATTCTTGTGGGCCAGCTAATGAGTATTGGTGTCTCTGAGGGGTCTTTGGACTGGTTTGCGAACTACCTCTCTCAAAGAGTACAGTGTATAAAGTCAGAAATGCTGCTGTCTCAGCCACTGCCTGTCACCAAGGGAGTACCCCAAGGCTCAATCCTTGGCCCCACGCTCTTCTCAATTTACATCAACAACATAGCTCATGCAGTAGGAAGCTCTCTCATCCATTTATATGCAGATGAAACAGTCTTATACTCAGCTGGCCCCTCCCCAGATGTTGTGTTAAATGCTCTACAACAAAGCTTTCTTTGTGTCCAACAAGCTTTCTCTATCCTTAACGTTGTTCTGAACACCTCCAAAACAAAGGTCATGTGGTTTGGTAAGAAGAATGCCCCTCCTCCCACAGGTGTGATTACTACCTATGAGGGTTTAGAGCTTGAGGTAGTCACCTCATACAAGTATTTGGGAGTATGGCTAGATGGTACACTGTCCTTCTCTCATCAAATATCAAAGCTGTAGGCTAAAGTTAAATCTAGACTTGGTTTCCTCTATCGTAATCACTCCTCTTTCACCCCAGCTGCCAAACTAACCCTGATTCAGATGACCATCCTACCTATGCTAGATTACGGAGACATACATTTTGGATAGGCAAGTAAGGGTGCTCTTAAGTGGCTAGATGTTCTTTACCATTCGGCCATCAGATGCTCCTAATAAAACACATCACTGCACTCTATACTCCTCTCTAAACTGGTCATCTCTTTATACCCGTCACAAGACCCACAGATTGATGCTTATTTATTAATCCCTCTTAGGCCTCACTCCCCATTATCTGAGATATCTACCGCAGCCCTCATCCTAAACATACAACATCCATTCTGCCAGTCACATTCTGTTAAAGGTCCCCAAAGCACACACATCCCTGGATTGCTCCTCTTTTCAGTTCGCTGCAGCTAGCGACTGGAACGAGCTGCAACAAACACTCAAACTGGACAGTTTTATCTCAGTCTCTTCATTCAAAGACTCAATCATGGACACTCTTACTGACAGTTGTGGCTGCTTTGCAAGATGTATTGTTGTCTCTACCTTCTTGCCCTTTGTGCTGTTGTCTGTGCCCAATATTGTTTGTACCATATTTTGTGCCGCTACCATGTTGTGTTGCTACCATGTTGTTGTCATGTTGTGTTGCTACCATGCTGTGTCATGTGTTGCTGCCTTGCTATGTTGTTGTCTTAGGTCTCTCTTTATGTAGTGTTGTGTCTCTCTTGTCGTGATGTGTGTTTTGTCCTATATTTATATATTATTTATTTTGTTTTATAAATCCCAGCCCCTGCAGGAAGCCTTTTGACATTTGGTAGGCCGTCATTGTAAATAAGAATTTGATCTTAACTACTTGCCTAGTTAAATAAAGGTTAAATAAATAAAAACATTAAAAATATATATATTGCTCAAAAAAATAAAGGAAACACTTAAACAACACAATGTAACTCCAAGTCAATCACACTTCGGTGAAATCAAACTGTCCACTTAGAAAGCAATACTGATTGACAATACATTTCACATGCTGTTGTGCAAATGGAATAGACGACAGGTGGAAATTATAGGCAATAAGCAAGACACCCCCAATAAAGGAGTGGTTCTGCAGGTAGAGACCACAGACCACTTCTCAGTTCCTATGCTTCCTGGCTGATGTTTTGGTCACTTTTGAATGCTGGCGGTGCTTTCACTCTAGTGGTAGCATGAAACGGAGTCTACAACCCACACAAGTGGCTCAGGTAGTGCAGCTCATCCAGGATGGCACATCAATGCGAGCTGTGGCAAGAAGGTTTGCTGTGTCTGTCAGCGTAGTGTCCAGAGCATGGAGGCGCTACCAGGAGACAGGCCAGTACATCAGGAGACATGGAGGAGGCCGTAGGAGGGCAGCAACCCAGCAGCAGGACCGCTACCTCCGCCTTTGTGCAAGGAGGAGCAGGAGGAGCACTGCCAGAGCCCTGCAAAATGACCTCCAGCAGGCCACAAATGTGCATGTGTCTGCTCAAACGGTCAGAAACAGACACCATGAGGGTGGTATGAGGGCCCGACGTCCACAGGTGGGGGTTGTGCTTACAGCCCAACACCGTTCAGGACGTTTGGCATTTGCCAGAGAACACCAAGATTGGCAAATTCGCCACTGGCGCCCTGCGCTCTTCACAGATGAAAACAGGTTCACACTGAGCCCGTGACAGACGTGACAGGGTCTGGAGACGCCGTGGAGAATGTTCTGCTGCCTGCAACATCCTCCAGCATGATCGGTTTGGCGGTGGGTCAGTCATGGTGTGGGGTGGCATTTCTTTGGGGGGCCGCACAGCCCTCCATGTGCTCGCCAGAGGTAGCCTGACTGCCATTAGGTACCGAGATGAGATCCTCAGACCCCTTGTGAGACCATATGCTGGTGCGGTTGGCCCTGGGTTCCTCCTAATGCAAGACAATACTAGACCTCATGTGGCTGGAGTGTGTCAGCAGTTCCTGCAAGAGGAAGGCATTGATGCTATGGACTGGCCCGCCCGTTCCCCAGACCTGAATCCAATTGAGCACATCTGGGACATCATGTCTCGCTCCATCCACCAACGCCACGTTGCACCACAGACTGTCCAGGAGTTGGCGGATGCTTTAGTCCAGGTCTGGGAGGAGATCCCTCAGGAGACCATCCGCCACCTCATCAGGAGCATGCCCAGGCGTTGTAGGGAGGTCATACAGGCACGTGGGGGCCACACACACTACTGAGCCTCATTTTGACTTGTTTTAAGGACATTACATCAAAGTTGGATCAGCCTGTAGTGTGGTTTTCCACTTTAATTTTGAGTGTGACTCCAAATCCAGACCTCCATGGGTTGATAAATTGGATTTCCATTGATTATTTTTGTGTGATTTTGTTGTCAGCACATTCAACTATGTAAAGAAAAAAGTATTTAATAAGATTATTTATTTCATTCAGATCTAGGATGTGTTGTTTAAGTGTTCCCTTTATTTTTTTGAGCAGTGTATATTTGTGTAATAGGTTGTGAAGATGTGGCAGACACCCCCTATAACAAACACTAATAGGCAGACAGACACACAAGTGTGTACACTTACCCACTGGCATATAAACTATATACTAGCGTTGGGCGGTATCCATATTTCATATCGTCATACCATCCTTCTCTCATCCTGGGATTTATGGTATTACTGACTGAGTAGTCAAGAGGCCGCCAAAAAAAGCAAAAAAGCCCATTGGGCTTCTATTACCAGAATGCTATCAAAATTAGCACAAGTAATAAAGAATTTCCATGGAGGATGCTAGCTAAATATGCTAGCTAATATGCTAGCTAATAATCCAGCTCATAAAGTTATGCATATACAGGTAGGAGCTACCAAATATCATTTTTGGTGAGTTTGGACATTTAAAAGCGAATGTGAACAAGAGACATTGAGCAAATGAAAAAGTTTTTCTTGTCTGAAGGAAGAACATTACTGACTCTGGAGCAGCATGTGTACACGCTGTGTCTGTGTGGAGTCTGGTTGCTAGGGCAACGGGTCTGCTTGCTCTGCTCGGAGAAGAAGGGGGGGATATTGCACAAGTTGACTGCAGGTATTTAGCTACAAATATAAAAATGTATTGAAAAACTTCAAATAAATAGTTTAAACAGTATCAATGGTATACTCCGGTTTACGATATATAAGGTATACCGTCCAAGCCTAGTATATACCTAAACACTCATACAAACACATAAAGGGTGTTTACAAAGTCCTCTTATCACAGCCTGTATAGCCATTAGTGTCAGAGAGCTGCCTGATGTTCCTCTTTCCTTTGATTGTGTGTGTGTGTGTGTGTGTGTGTGTGTGTGTGTGTGTGTGTGTGTGTGTGTGTGCGTGCGGGGGGGGGGGGGTCTTTCCGGATATTGAGTGGTGGGATTGAGATGTGGGGAGGAGGATTGCTCCTAACACATAAAAACAACACCTGATACCTCGCTAACTCGTTTAGCATTAAGTAATCAAACTTTTCTCATTATCTCAGCAATGGCATCCAATTAGATATGATACATCAACAGCTCTGCAATTATCCTAAATTACAATTCATTATGCTGCGATTTACTTATGTTTTAATTAGCTAGTGCGTTTTTTTAGACGTTGTTGTTGTTGTTGTTGCTAATGCTGATGTTTTTGTTCGGTTGTCACGCGTTGGTGAGCTGACGGTATTCGCACAGTTCCTTATCTTCGTTGCTATACTTTTATTCTCTCACACCCTTTTCTCTCCCTTCTTACTCCCTTCTCACACCCTTCTCCAGTGTTCTCACACCCTTCTCACTCCCTTCTCCAGTGTTCTCACACCCTTCTCACTCCCTTCTCCAGTGTTCTCACACCCTTCTCACTCCCTTCTCCAGTGTTCTCACACCCTTCTCACTCCCTTCTCCAGTGTTCTCACACCCTTCTCACTCCATTCTCACACCCTTCTCAGTCCCTTCTCACTCCCTTCTCAGAATCTGCCAGGCTGAGACCTTATCACATCTGCCCTGGCGCCATAGGATCATAAATTACTCTGCGCATGAGCAAGCTACATGAACTGTCTAGGATGACTCTAGAAGCTCGACCATGGCATCGCAATAAAACACCTTAATGAAGGCCACTATGGAAAATGTTGTGGTACCATGTGTATGCAAAATACTATGTTTACAAATACATCAATTAAACCACTTCTGCAAAAGTACTTGTACAAATGTTCTATTATTACACAGCATGTAAAATCCCAAATAACCCCCCCCTGCAACTTACATTTTGATGCACGCACAACTTTCAGAAATGTGTGGTACTGTCCAGTGGCGGTTCTAGACCATTTAAACTGGGGGGGCCAAGCTGGAGCCAGTTGTACTGTTAGAGGGGCCAGTTACATTAGACGTTATTGTTGTCATATCGTTTTCTTCACTGTATTGCAGGCATTAGCAGGCAAAAGACCATGTTCATAATAATCGTCGTTGCCACTGTCTAATAACGTATTTCAAAAAAGAACAATAGCAAAAATGAGTTATGTAAAAATAATTTCATACATCTTTAGGGGGGCCACAAGGGGGTCCAAAATTGTTGTCACAGGGGCACTACCCCCATTCCCCCCCCCCCCCCCCCCCAGAACCGCTAGTGGTACTGTCGACAATAAAAGTCCTCAGAAACATCTCTCTTCGGACGACGATGACACTGACCTGAGTGGGCGGGTGCAGTGTCCAGATGCACATTTCCAAGTGCTCTGATTGGTTGTGAATGGCAGGGCGATGATGGGTGAGGGTTAACTTAAGTAGGCTGAGCAGCCCAACTAACGGGACTTAAGGGAAAATGAAGGGACTGTGAGGGGAAGTTAGGCAGAGAGAAGAAGAGCGGGACGGCCTTTTTTACAATTCTATGGAGCGCAGCAGCAATGTTTCTCCCCATGTCGCTGTTATTGTTCCGTATGCTAAATATTTACTATGTATTTACTGCAAACAAACCCACTATGTGGTTACCCCTCACCCAGGCTTATTTCTACAGTATGTATCAATGAGCACAAGGGGGTTGAGAAAATCTCTGTAATTGTCATGGGGAAATGAGGGAAGAAGGGAGAATAGAGTAGCATTGAAGGTCAAGATTACCCCCTCGTTATTCCCCTGTTGTGATCTGTGAACAGACTAATTTAGTTATTTCGCTTTAAACTCCTTTCATTTCTCGTCGGCCACGTTTGAACCATATTTAGTATCAATTGTCTCTCTCCTTCCTGACAGAAACAAACCAATTTTCTCCCTCTTTTTTTTTGAAAAGACAATCAGTGGAGTGTCCTTGGTTTGGTTAGATTCCAGCCTGCCGTTTTCTCTCACTTTCACACTCTTTTTTTAGGATGCTTTCTTTCTTTTTCCTTCTAAGTGAAAGGAGAGCACAGTTAGGTTTTTATTTCAGATCATCCTGAGAATACGTAGTCAGGAATACACTGCTGTACTGGATAGACAACCTGTGCACTGTAAAAAAAATAATAATATTGAGATTCAGTCAAAATGACTCGTTTTATCTACATTTGCTAATTTGGTTGAGTTGACAAATTCTTTTAAGTTGAGTTGACTACAACTCACTCAAAATGTCAAAACTAAATCAAATTGAGTTAGCAAAAAGTGATCTATTTACTGAACTTCACAACCATGAAGTCAAATCAATTGAAAAAACATAACAGCTGACAAAATGTAAGATAACTACAATGTATCAAATTGTCTTAACTTATTGAATCAATTTGAATCTGCTAAGAACTACTTGTTTACTCAACTTTGAAATTCACAACCAAGAAGTCAAATCAACTAAAGAAACAAAACAGTAGTGTTGACTGAAAATGTTATGTTCAGATGACTATTTTTGGGGAGCGGAGTTCCCAGCATTTTTTGCAACCGTGCAATTTTACATTTACATTTAGGTCATTTATCCACAGCGCCTTCAGTTAGTGCAACCACAAGTAACACGTTTCTGTAACCATTACTGAGAATGCCGTTGTAATTTTCAAAGTAGTTGTTAAAACTGAATTTGGAAGTTGACAAAACTTTACATTTTAAGGCAGACTGGTAATAAACTTTGGTAAGTTGGAACAACTAATAGTTTGGTTTTTCTGACTGGCAAATACTTGTCCTGTCCACTTAGAATTTTGTCAAAACAACTAAAGAAATCAGTTAAAGCACAATGATTTGACTAAAAGTATCAAGTTCACTCAACAAGTTATTCAATCCAAATTCGTCAGCTCCACTTATTTTACTAGGTTGAAGTACCTTTAAATGAAGTTACTCCACACAAAATCCAGATTGGACTTGACATGACATTTTATGGCAGCCTGGTAACAAACTATTTTAAGTTGAATAAACAAATATTTTTTTACAGTGTGTCCTCTCCTCTGTCTCCCTATTGGTTTGTTGATTCTCTCTCCCTCTCTTCTCTAGCCACACCATAACATCACTCTACTACTCCTCCTCTGTACTGATTCCCATCTGTGTTTTGGCTTTTGTTCCAGACATAGAGCCAGTGTCAGCCTCCAGTAAGACAGACAGACGACCATGTGAAGTGGGACTGGGAGGTATTGGCACCAGGGGAGTTGTAAGACAGATCTGGTTACATTAGCTTAACATGCAGCAGCTCTACCTGCGGTTATGTAGTGGGCTAACAATGTACTGGTTATCTATCTCCCTAGTTACCACTAGGTCCTCTCTCTCTCTCTCTCTCTCTCTCTCTCTCTCTCTCTCTCTCTCCTCTCTCTCTCTCTCTCTCTCTCTCTCTCTCTCTCTCTCTCTCTCTCTCTCTCTCTCTCTCTCTCTCTCCCTTGCCTCCCTACCACATCCTCCCATATGGCAGGTCTTCTCCTCCCCCATCTCTCCATCACACACACCCTCTTCAGGCTTTCTTCCAATGTCACTTTGTTTCACATTCTCCCTCTACAGAGTCATGCCTGCATGCAAATCTTACAGCCTTTAAGTGAGTGTGAGGAACGCATGCAAACACACACACACACACACACACAATGTTGAATCCCCCCACCACCCACCCCTTGCCCCTATGTGTGTTACATAACCCCTAGTCCTTAAACCCTGGGGGTAGGATGACACGATATCCCACCCACACAGCCCCACACTATAGGTGAGTCAGCCAACACACTGTCCCTCACACACACATAGCCCTCCCACATATCCCTAAAGGACCCCTAACCCCTTATCACAGTCACTGGCCCTCTACATGAAGAGACAACTGTCACAAACCCTTACCCATCCTACAAGACAGGCACACACACTCTCACACACACACTTAAACTCCCACTCACACTATAGGGGGAACAATAATTCCATTCCCCACGCAGCCCACACACACACACACGCACACGCACACGCACACGCACGGCAGACTGCAACCCCTTTCATTAAATAAGACGTCCTGTGTCATTTCCGTTTGTACAGCTTGTTTGGCCCGTTGTTGTGTCAAGTCACTCTGGTTCACACTGACCGTGTACAATGCCATAAGAATCATCTTAAGCCTTAGCCCCACCCAAACTCTGACCATTTTACTCTCCCTAGCAGAGCTGGTTAGGCTGTTTTTATGTTATCCAGAGCGTTGGTGACTGTAACTGTTCTCCTGGCAACAATTTAATTAGGCTTTTCTGCCGACAGTTACTGACAGTTACCGGCCATATTCAACCGGTGTTGAGCGTTTGTAAATTCATCAGTTATTCTGCGCTCTGGCACACTCAGATGAGCTCTGAAACAGTTGTTGTAGTGACGTTCTGTTGAGATGGATACTTGCATAGTTCAGTCTTTTGTTAAGTTTTACTAGGCGGTACATTTAAAAAAAAGCCGCGTTAGACAAAATTACCTACACAAACTGACCAGCTCAAATAGACAGAACGTGTTATGTGGCAGACCAATCCAAGCTCATCTCTCTGCATGTCCAGCCCACTAATTATCTCAGCCAATCAAGGTAGCGGGTAGGTTGCTGACTTCTGTGGCTTAACAAACTAGACTCGTAATTTAACAATTGTATTCGTATTTACAGATGGCATACATGTTTGTTATTAAGGTACATGAAAGTTCACATGTTTGAGAAGCTATTTATGCCCCCCCCCAATTTTTTTTTTTAAATAAACAAAGTGTACGTTCAAATGGCTCTCCTGTGAAGTAGTGAATCGCGACATACGCCTAGTTTCCTGAAGCGGGTCACATATATAAACCTTTCATTGCAGGTCCCACGAATAAGAAGTGGGCAGTAAAACTCCTCCATCTTTTCTTCTCCTCTACCGTCTCCTCCTCCCCTTCTCCTCACCAGAAATATTCACATACAAATTGAGCCCAAAGATTTCTACAGGTTTCAGAGTGAGTTGCAGAGACAAAGAAAGACAAGACGAGAGTGAGAGAAGACAATGAACAGGTTGGAAGAGAGCGAGCAATTTATGTGCAAAATCAATTGGCATTACCCATGGAAATGTCCAAAATGTCCCCTCAAACGAGCTGTAAAGTTTTAAACATGTAATCGTCCTCTCAGTGTGGAAAGACTGAAACCCAAAATGAAGAAATTACCATCTACTACTGTCTATTATTGTCCAAATCCAGAGGAGGAATCAGAACGGCAGGTGTCTGTTCCTGTTTAAATGATTAGCTATCATGGAGAGCTGCCCAAATACAGACCGATTGTGTGTGTGTGTGTGTGTGTGTGTGTGTGTGTGTGTGTGTGTGTGTGTGTGTGTGTGTGTGTGTGTGTGTGTGTGTGTGTGTTTATGTGTAAGTACAATTTTGGGATATGAGTCTGGCTTTAGTTGGTCTAAATGAAAGATGAGTGGACAAGCTGGCATCTAACTGAATGAAGAACATACTTACTACAGGGACGATGAAGGGATGAGCCTAAAAGAATGAGAGAAGCTTACGATTCACATTCATACAGAGATGTGACTGGAGAGAAAGACATATATATATATATACATATATAATGTATGTATACTGTAATTATTTAATTATGTTCCAAAGTACTGTACAGTATATGTATGAATGCGCTGTTGTTGCATAAACACAAACACACAAACACACACACACATACACACTCACATACTCACACACGGGAACACACACACACACACTCACACACATACACACATGCACACTCACACACATGCACACTCACACACAGGCACACTCACACACAGGCACACTCACACACATACACACTCACACACATACACACTCACACACATACACACTCACACACATACACACACATACACACTCGCACACTCTCACACTCTCACACATACACACTCACACACATACACACATATACACTCACACACATACACTCACACACATATACACTCACACACTCATACTCACACACACTCACACACATACACACATATACACTCACACACATACACACATGTACACACACACACACTCACACACACTCACACACACTCACACACATACACAAGGGCACAAAGACTATTACCTTCTTCCACAAATGGGTTTTCAGTCACCTTAAGGGCTGTGGATAGATGAATGATTCATGTCCTGTCAGCCTGTGTTAGAGCTACACACAGACCAGTCTAGTTGGAGAGCTGCCCAGAGAGAGGTGGATGGAGGGGAAAGGAGAGGAGGCCAGAGAGAGAGAGATAGAGAGCGAGAGACCATATTATTATAGGAGACACATATTCCCTCAGATTACACAGATGCACAAAGAATTCGAAACAAACCCAATTTTGATAAACTCCCATATCTATTGGTTGAAATATCACATTGTGACATCACAGCAGCAAGATTTGTGACCTGTTACCACAAGAGAAGGGCAACCAGTGAAGAACAAACACCATTGTAAATACAACCTATATTTATGTTTTTTTATTTTCCTTTTGTACTTTAACTATTTGCACATAATATGACATTTGTAAGGTCTTTATTGTTTTGGAACTTGTGAGTGTAATGTTTACTGTTAATTTGTGTTGTTTATTATCTCGTTCACTTGCTTTGGCAATGTAAACATACGTATGTTTCCCATGCCAATAAAGACCTTAAATTGAACATTTTAATTGAGAGAGAGCGAGAGAGATAGAGAGAGACATAGATCACAGCTTCCTCTCTCTCTGTCTCTCTCTTGCTCTATGTCTCCTCAGCTCTCTTCACTTCCTCTTCACATGTCACTCAAACTGGTTCTCATGGCAACGGCAGGATGAGTTTCCTGGTGCGTGACAGGTTTTGTCGAGTGTGACAGATTTGTCATGCCATGTGTGACTAAACCACTATCACTGCTCCGGCCAATCAATACACACACACACACACACACACTCACACACACACATTCACACGTAAGGGGAAGTTAGGAATTACACTGAGCTCAGAGCCAGTTCAAATCCAACAGATGAATCCTTCCATTTCCAAGTGTATCTTTGGGGAAACTGAACTCATTTCTGACCACAGATTGTTGGAGCTGTTATTCCTGGAAGCCACAGATTGTTGGAGCTGTAATTCATGGAAATTGGAGCAAGTTATAAATTAGTAACTGCAGCATATGTCTCATGTCAAATCCAATGGGTTTCATAGAAATGTTAATGAGAGGTGATGCATGTTCTTCACATAAAAACACACACATACAATACAGTCTACAGAATGCACACAATACACACACACACACACACAAAAGGCACATACACACACAATAAACACATACACACACACACATACACACACACACAAAAGGCACATACACACATACACTCACAATAAACACATATACACACACACACATACACACACACAAACACACACAATAGACACACGCATACACACACAAACACTGATATCTACGCTGGGACCAAAGCCTCCAGCTGACTGGTGTGTTCTGCAGGGGTGTTCTGCTGTGGTTCAGTTAGGTGATGATAATAAACCACACAGTTGAGTTTCCTAGGAAGAATTACTGATGTGAACCTGTTTACTGCTGGAAAATAACAGAGTTACACAGCCCATAAATGTGTTCCCTTACTGCCCACTGCGGTAAAAACGTGGCCGTATAGAAATATGAAAAGATATAGTGTGAGATAGCTGTTGATCAATATGACATTAAATACACAGTCCTGCTTGTCTCTGTGGGCAGCTTTATGAATGTGTGAAACTAATGGTTGTTGAGTGTTTTACCAGGCTGATAGAAACCATATAGTTTAGTTTATAAATGTTCCATAAAAATGTAGTGATTCATGTTAGGGTATTCCCTGTGTCCTAGTAGTAGTAATGCCTTAAGTCAGTGGTCGAGATCACTTTCGGAGTCAAAATGCAATCCGAGTTCTACCGCTGATTTTTTTTAAACATGAGTTTCCTAATCCTATGCAACAATAGCCAATTTTGTAGCAATAAGGTTTGTGCAGCAGGTTATAGGTCCAATACATTATCATGCATATTTTCTATGCTTGAATTGCCCTGCCAATGTTGTTCTTCTCAGATCACTTTGAAATTAAATATAAATAAATATAGGTATATGTTCACACTGGTTATAGATCAGTCTTAGAATAGCGGCGGAGAAGAAGGCAGACGTTTTACGTGTCCCCAATGAATCGTGTTTTTTTCTTTGTTTATTTAAATTGTTTGTAACTTATTTTGTACATAATGTTTCCGCTACCGTCTCTTATGACCGAAAATAACTTCTGGACATCAGGACTGCGATTACTCACAACAGACTGGCAGAATCCTTTTTTTCCAGGAACGAGTCTGACGAGCCCGACACAAACAATATACTGCTTTCTCGGGAACAGGCTCGGATCCCCGTGATTTGTGTAAAGAGGAGGCAGAAAAAAAGGGGCCAGAGGGGGGGCTGCCTTCTGAGAATTTGTAGGTGATCAAATAAACACCCACTTCCTTCCATTCTGCTAGCAAACGTGCAATCTTTGGAAAATAAAATCGATGACCGAGGCGCAAGATGAAACTACCAACGCGACATTCAAAACTGTAATATCTTATTGATAAAGGAAGTTATATGTTTAACCTGTTACATCTAGGGGGCAGTAATTTCACGGCTGGATAAAAAACGTACCCGATTTAATCTGATTATTAGTCCTGCCCAGAAACTGGAATATGCATATAATTATTAGCTTTGGAGAGAAAACACTCCAAAGTTTCTGAAACTGTTTGAATGGTGTCTGTGAGTATAACAGAACTCCTATGGCAGGCAAAAACCTGAGATGCTTCTGTTCAGGAAGTACCCTGTCTGAACATTTCTTGCCCTTCTTTATTATCTCTGTCGTTTACAAAGGATCTCTGCTCTTACGTGACACTTCTCACGTCAACAATGGAGTCTCACAGCCCGGGAAAAACAGGAATGATGTCATTCAAAGCCCTGGCTGAAGCACACGAGAGCAAATGCTGAGTGGTCAGTCAATGGACTAAGCCTTAGGCGCGTGACACGCCCCGCCCCCGGCTTTTGGTTTTTTCCTCAGTTTACAGACAGGCAGATTCCCGGTCGGAATATTATCGCTTCTCTACGAGATAAATTGCATAAATATTGGTTTTAAACAGCGGTTGACATGCTTCGAAGTACGGTAATGGAATATTTCGAAATTTTTTGTCATATTTTGCGTCATGCTCGTGGCCGAGATTTAGCGTTGGGATAGTGTCTAGAACGCACGAACAAAACGTCGCTGTTTGGATATAACGATGGATTATTTGGGACCAAACCTACATTTGTTATTGAAGTAGAAGTCCTGGCAGTGTATTCTGATGAAGAACAAGCAAGGTAAGAACATTTTTCTTATAGGAAATGTGATTTTGGTGAAGGCTACACTGGGTGGGTGTCTAAATAGCTAGCCCTGTAACGCCGGGCTATGTACTTACATTATTGCAAAATGTGCTTCATCCGAAAAGCTATTTTAAAATCGGACATATCGAGTGCATAGAGGAGTTCTGTATCTATAATTCTTAAAATAATTGTTATGCTTTTTGTGAACGTTTATCGTGAGTAATTTAGTAAAATCACCGGAAGTGTTCGGTGGGAATGCTAGTTCTGAACGTCACATGCTAATGTAAAAAGCTGGTTTTTGATATAAATATGAACTTGATTGAACAGACATGCATGTATTGTATAACACAATGTCCTAGGTGTGTCATCTGATGAAGATCATCAAAGGTTAGTGCTGCATTTAGATATGGTTTGGGTTTATGTGACATGATATGCTAGCTTGAAAAATGGCTGTGTGATTATTCCTGGCTGGGTACTCTGCTGACATAATCTAATGTTTTGCTTTCGCTGTAAAGCCTTTTTGAAATCGGACAGTTTGGTTAGATAAAGGAGAGTCTTGTCTTTAAATAGCTGTAACATAGTCATATGTTTGAAAAGTGTAAGTTTTCGGATTTAGAGGAGTTTGAATTTCGCGCCCCGCCCATCATTGGATATTGGAGCAGACGTTCCGCTAGCGGAACGTGTAGATGTAAGAAGTTAAAGTAATGACTAAAGAATTCCACCCTGAAACATATTTAACCTCTTACATCTACACGTTCCGCTAGCAGAACGTCTGCTCCAATATCCAATGATGGGCGGGGCGCGAAATACAAACTCCTCTAAAATCCGAAAACTTCCATTTTTCAAACATATGACTATTTTACAGCTATTTAAAGACAAGACTTTCCTTTATCTAATCACACTGTCCGATTTCAAAAAGGCTTTACAGCGAAAGCAAAACATTAGATTATGTCAGCAGAGTACCCAGCCAGAAATAATCAGACACCCATTTTTCAAGCTAGCATATCATGTCACATAAACCCAAACCATAGCTAAATGCAGCACTAACCTTTTATGATCTTCATCAGATGACACACCTAGGACATTATGTTATACAATACATGCATGTCTGTTCAATCAAGTTCATATTTATATCAAAAACCAGCTTTTTACATTAGCGTGTGACGTTCAGAACTAGCATTCCCACCGAACACTTCCGGTGATTTTACTAAATTACTCACGATAAACGTTCACAAAAAGCATAACAATTATTTTAAGAATTATAGATACAGAACTCCTCTATGCACTCGATATGTCCGATTTTAAAATAGCTTTTCGGATGAAGCACATTTTGCAATAATCTAAGTACATAGCCCAGCCATCACGGGCTAGCTATTTAGACACCCAACCAGTTTAGCCTTCACCAAAATCACATTTCCTATAAGAAAAATGTTCTTACCTTGCTTGTTCTTCATCAGAATGCAGTCCCAGGACTTCTACTTCAATAACAAATGTAGGTTTGGTCCCAAATAATCCATCGTTATGTTCCATCAAGACGTTTTGTTCGTGCGTTCTAGACACTATCCCAACGCTAAATCTCGGCCACGAGCATGACGCAGAATGTGACAAAAAATTTCTAAATATTCCATTACCGTACTTCGAAGCATGTCAACCGCTGTTTAAAACCAATTTTTATGCAATTTATCTCGTAGAAAAGCGATAATATTCCGACCGGGAATCTGCCTGTCTGTATACTGAGGGAAAAACCGAAAGCCGGGGGCGGGGCGGGTCGCGAGCGTAAGGCTTAGTCCACTGAGTGACCACTTAGCTTTTGCTCTCCTTTGTTTCAGCCAGGGCTTTGAATTACGTCATTCCTGTTTTTCCCGGGCTCTGAGACTCCATTGGAGACGTGCGAAGTGTCACGTAACAGCAGAGATCTTTAGTTTTTGGGAGAGATGTCAAACAAAGAAAATAAAAGGTCTGACAGGGTACTTCCTGAACAGAAGCATCTCAGGTTTTTGCCTGCCATAGGAGTTCTGTTATACTCACAGACACAATTCAAACAGTTTCAGAAACTGTGGAGTGTTTTCGCTCCAAAGCTAATAATTATATGCATATTCTAGTTTCTGGGCAGGACTAATAATCAGATTAAATCGGGTACGTTTTTTATCCAGCCGTGAAAATACTGCCCCCTAGCCATAAGAGGTTAACAGCTCTGATTCTTCAATCACGAGGAGCCCATGCTGGATGAGACTATCTTCAATGTTTAGACAGACTGTTTATTTAATGAAAATTATAATGAAAATCCTAAAAAGAAGAGTTATAATTGGATGTAGGCCTAGAACAGTCGTTGATGAGTTTATGATGTAAACACATGTATTGAATTTGTTTGATTTTGTGTAACTTTTATATTTCCAATGAAGGTTGAAGTATCAGTATGCAATATTTAGTCATAGGTTGGATTGATAAAGGAATTTATATGTTTAAAGTAATGACTAAAGAATTCCACCCTGAAACATATTTAAGAGGGAGAAATGTATGGTTGAGAAAACAGAGGACAACTGAACTACACTTGACCTGGTTATAACTCTGAAAAAGCTGACAACAGGAAAGAGTGCTCTTCCAAGGCCTCTCTAATCTAGGGAGGAGAGGAACTGTGAGAAACTGCCAAGGCTGGTAGAAAAGTGATAAAACTGTGTGTGTGTGTGTGTGTGTGTGTGTGTGTGTGTGTGTGTGTGTGTGTGTGTAGGTGGGGATGGGAGTTATAAAATGACTGTGTTTGCATTGGGATAAAAATTTTGATAAAAATTCTCATGACACTTATGCTTCACAAAGTCGTGGCTGAACGACGACACTATCAACATACAGCTGGCTGGTTTTACGCCAGAATAGAACAGCTACTGCTCACCTGAGGTAGAGTATCTCATGGAAAGAGATTAATGAGGGAAATCTGTGTGGAATGGTACTGCTTGACCTACAGAAGGCCTTTGATACAGTTAACCACTGTCTCCTAATCTCCAAACTGGAGGCACTCGGGTTCAGCAGTATCCCTCTAGGCAGGGTAAAGTCCTATTTATCAGGGAGGGAGAAAGTAGTAGAGGTTAATGGTTCACTGTCTCAGGCAAAACCAATGAGTTGTGGCGTTCCGCAGGGGAGCGTGCTTGGGCCTCTGCTGTTTTTATTGTATATTAACAATATGAAAGATGCTTGTTCTTGCCGTCTTTTTCTTTATGCGGATGACTCTACACTTCTGGTGTCTCACAAAAGTAAAACTATGTTGGAGAGCATACTTAGCACAGAGCTTACTAACATTAGCAAATGGCTTGGAGATAATAATCTATCTCTGCACTTAGGGAAAACTGAAGCAATTATTTTTGGATCCAGACCTAAATTGTGTAGGTCGTCTGAAATCAGAGTGGAGTTAGGGGGTGAGGTGCTGACTACTAAATCCTCTGTTAGCTACTTGGGATGTATCCTTGATGGAAGCTTGGGAGGTGTGAGCATGGCCAATAACTGAACGACATTGATGTTCTGGAGAAGGTATAAAAGATTGGTGAAGAATCCAGCTACGAACTGGTCCGGACCAGCTACGAACTGGTCCGCTTGGTACAATTTTGTGATACTTAGAAGAGACAATATAGCCATATTACCATAATACTGTTTATATAATAGCCTCAGCTATGGGACTTGCATCTAAATGGTTGTATAAAATGTATTAATAAGGATAAAGCTATTTGTAATACGTTGAGATGCTATGTACTGATGTTAATGTGATAGAATGTATTTCTGTTCAAAGCTTAAATCAGTCATCGGCATGCCCCCAGGGACACAGACAGGACCAGGCATCATGTGACAAGCCTGTTCCATGTTCACGTATAAAACCCCACCCTGATTTACTTTCTTCAGACCAGCTTACCTCAGAAGAGAGAGCCAAGGTTTGACCATCCAATTCCTCTACTAAAAGTTAACTATACCACATGGTTAAACTTTTAGACTATCGAGACCGACAGAATAATAACAAGTCTTTGATATTAATTAATAGTCTGCAGCTAGAAATTATATCATTGAGCGTGAAGACCGACGAAACATCCATTCTATAACGACATGAATGAATGTCGCTTTGAAAGATCCATTCTAACCGAGAGAGAGAGCGAGAGCGAGAGAGAGAGAGAGAGAGAGAGAGAGAGAGAGAGAGAGAGAGAGAACTCTCCAACAGAACGACTCTCCAACAAGGATTCCGACGACACACTGAGCGTAAATATATATTGATTGCAATTGTTCCCGAATGAGTGAGCGTTCATGTGCAAAGGATTAGCATATCAATTGTTAATATTAATGAACTCTGTGTGCCTCCTCAGCTGCCCTTTATGACCCTTTGTTTAATAACAAGACACCAGCCATGCCTGTTTAGCCCACTAGGGCACATTACTCTACCAATTCTTTGTGACGATAATTACTGTTTGTATGCTTTCTGTGACTTACTTAGTTTAGTAAATAAATGATTTTAAGACAATTGATGTATGGATGACTTTAGTAAAGGCTGGATTCGTGCAGATACAACAATTTACGACGTTTGGAATGAGACTGGACGCGAGGTAAAATACACCATTTAAACCAGAAGATAATCGGCCTATACTATAATATAACATATAATGTTATAATATAGGAAAGTTATATTAGGAAAATCATAACTTTGTAATCTGAATATTTTCCTTGGTGCCCCGATCTCCTAGTTAATTACAATTAAACGATTAATCAGTTTAATCGCATGATAATAATTACAGGGAGTTAATTGATAAACATGTCTTCAGTTTAATGGTGCCCCAAAGACACGACACCACCATAAGCAAACAAGAAAACGCTCACCCAGAGGTGGCGTTCCTAGTAGCCAGGGACTTTAATGCAGGGAAATTGAAATCCATTTTACCAGATTTCTATTAACATTTTAAATGTACAACCTGAGGAAAAAAACTCCACCTTTACCTTTGCTCCACACACAGAGAAACATACAAAGCTCTCCCTCGCCCTCCATTTAGCAAATCTGACCATAAGCCTTTTTGAAATCGGACAATGTGGTTAGATTAACCACGGAGTAGTTTTCCAGTTTTTACCCTATCCCAGACCCTAACCCTTCAAGTGGAACTAAAGTTTTAACTACTTTGCAGATATGAAACAAACAGACAATCAAAATGTCATTCAAAAACATCAAATTCCCAATTTATGCTACAAAACTAACTTCAAAAGAGGTTTTAAAAACAGGTTATATTTGACTCAACATTCCATGACGTAGAGTAAGGCACTGTTGGCAGAATGATGGATGCAGTTCAATGCATGATTAATATTGTAACAACCCTGTCTTTATAAGTGTGGATATCGACTCTGCCACTCTGCCGCATGCTTTTGGGGCACAGTTGATAGCGCACTGAACGTTGGGCTAGAAGGTTGAGGGTTCGAGACCTGCTCCCTGCCTGTTTCATTACAATATAATTCACCAATATATTTCTTGGTAGTCCAAAAATATTGCTCTCAGGTTGTAAATCACAGCTGGCCTGGTACATTGTTTGCTGCCTCCATTTGGGATGCACTGTTTCAGTTTCAATGATTCAAATATTTTGGACAAAAACGGACGACTGTAACTAAGGCTGGGAATGTCAATACAATCAAACCAGCAAGGGTAATGATCACATGTCAGTCATTACATGGCTAATAGACTAGCGTATCTACTGTATGTATGTAGCAAGCTAAAAACACAGAGCCTAACATTAGCTAGATAGCTAGCTAGCTGCTAGGAGGATGTAATGTCTTATCATTGGAGGCTTGACTGACTTTTTCCTTCATATATTTTTTCGGTTGCTATACACAGTTAGAGATGCAGGTGTCGTTTAGTTAGATAACAAGAACTTGAATGACTATTATCCAGTTAGCATATTACCTCTTGCTTTCGCAAATTCACTCGGGCTACCTACTCTGATTTCAGAGCACACTCGTCTGAGTGTGCCAGAGTGCAGAGTAACTGATTTTGATCAATAGGACTGTAAAGTTCCCTAATGTAAGAGGACTCCCGTGGTCTTTAAGTATTCACAGAAATCCATTTATGTCACGACTTCCTCCGAAGTCGGTCCCTCTCCTTGTTCGGGTGACGTTCGGCGGTCGACGTCACCGGTCTTCTAGCCATCTCCGATCCACCTTTCATTTTCCATTTGTTTTGTCTTGTCTTCCCACACACCTGGTTTCAATTCCATCAATTACATGTTGTGTATTTAACCCTCTGTTCCCCCCATGTCCTTGTCCGGTATTGTTTATTGTAAGTGCTTGTGCACGTTATGTCTGGTGTACGTCGGGTTTTGTACCCATTTATTGATTGTTCTGTTTTCCGGTGATTTTTATTATTAAACTGCGCCGTTGGAAACACCGTTTTTGCTCTCCTGTGTCTGACTTCTCTGCCGCCAGTACGCACCCCTTACAATTTATTTGTATGTTTTGGCGAATGTGTTCTAATGATCTAAAGTCACACTGTTACAACTGCCTGTAAACACACATTCCAGTTCAAAGTGAATGATGGCAGGCCTATGTGGCAAATGGTTTGTTTGTAGAAAGGCCTACTGTAGATCTGATTGGCTATAGATCACCGGTCTGTGTAGACTCCGGTCTTGGACGAGAAAGATGTTTTAATTAGGTTTCATTTACTGCAGTGTATATTAATTGTCCAAAAGCATAGCCACATTCCCACTCTATATGGCAATAGAATTTTCAAAAATACCTTAGTGTATGTAATTCCCAAACATTCTAAGAATGTATTAAAACGTGAAAATGACCATATCTAAGTGCACGCTTTTAAAAAGTGTCATATTCTTCCTGGGGGTATGTATGAACAGATTTTGGTTAACTTTCACTTAACCAGTCAGAATTAAGTCCTAAACTTAACCCTAGGGTTTGAAACAGAACGTTGTTAGATGAAGTCAGTGTACTCGTCAAAAATAGACGTTTTTACAACAACATGAAGTCAGACTGTGATTACTTGCTGGTGTGTGTGTGTGTGTGTGTGTGTGTGTGTGTGTGTGTGTGTGTGTGTGTGTGTGTGTGTGTGTGTGTGTGTGTGTGTGTGTGTGTGTGTGTGTGTGTGTGTGAGATAGAGAGGGAGGGAGGGAAGGATAGTGTCTGGGGTGTGTATTTAGGAATATGGCGAGATGAACCCAGCAGCTGTTGATTGGTCTGCGCTGTGTTTGATCTTTGGACCTCTTGCTCTCCTCTACAGACTAAGGCAGCTCTCTAATGATAGCAGACTCACACACACACAGCTGCTGTGGTGTCTGAAGATAAATTAGTTCCTGATTCACTAACTGTCATTGGCAAAAACACAGTTAATATGGATGGCTTTTACAGTCTCTCATCAGCCTGCATGGGCTCTCGGAGCGCAAGTCTCACATCTCTCCCTCTCTCTCTCTCTCTCTCTCTCTCTCTCTCTCTCTCTCTCTCTCTCTCTCTCTCTCTCTCTCTCTCTCTCTGTCTCTCTCTCTCTCTCTCTCCCTCTCTCTCTCTCTCTCTCTCTCTCTCTCTCTCAGAAGTCAAAAAAGGTGGTAAAAGTAAGGAAAGAGTGCAAATGAGGGGAGAGGGAGAGGGGACGGAAGTGGTAAGAGGAAGAAAGATGAGTAAGGCCTGTAGAGCGAGAGGTGGTGGTGGGGGGAGAGGAGGTGAGGGTAGGAAGTTTAAAACAGAGTTAACAGGGGAAAGGAGAGGTCAGGAATTGAAAAGGGGTGATGTTTCTAAAATGTTTAGTGTTCTTTCTCCCTCTCTCCCTCCTTCCTTCCCCTTCCCCATTCACTTCAGACAAAAAAATCCCCAACACTCTTTCATCACTTTGTAAATCATCCGAGCTCCGCTACTCCGTCAATTAGAGCCTAGTGAGTGCGAGGCAGTGACGAACAGATTTGAGGGCGGAATAACTCACTACGGAGAGAGAGAGAAGACAGACAAGACAGTGTAACAAGGCGTCATAATGAGCAACGAGGATCTCAAGTTTCCCTTTCTCATCTCTTTCTCTATACATATTTCTCTCTCCATTACTCTCTCTCTCTCTCGATGTGTGTGCCATGAGTTTCACAACCAATTACAGGAGAGCCTGAGACACACACACTCTCCCCAACTAACGACTACACCCCCACTAACACCTCACACACTCTACCCAACTAACAACTACACCCCATTAACACACTCTACCCAACTAACAACTACACCCCATTAACACCTCACACACTATTCAACTAACAACTACACCCCATTAACACTCTACCCAACTAACAACTTCACCTCCATTAACACCTCACACTCTACCCAACTAAGACCTACACCCCATTAACACACTCTACTCAGCTAACAACTACACCAACTCTAACACCTCACACACTCTACCAAACTAACGACTACACCCCCATTAACACCTCACACACTCTACCCAACTAACGACTACACCCCCATTAACACCTCACACACTCTACCAAACTAACAACTACACCCCATTAACACCTCACACACTCTACCCAACTAACAACTACACCTCATTAACACACTCTACCCAACTAACGACTACACCCCATTAACACCTCGCACTCTACCCAACTAACAACTACACCCCATTAACACACTCTCCCCAACTAACGACTACACCCCCACTAACACCTCACACACTCTACCCAACTAACAACTACACTCCATTAACACACTCTACCCAACTAACAACTACACCCCCATTAACACCTCACACACTCTACCCAACTAACAACTACACCCCATTAACACACTCTATTCAACTAACAACTACACCCCATTAACACCTCACACACTATTCAACTAACAACTACACCCCATTAACACTCTACCCAACTAACAACTTCACCTCCATTAACACCTCACACTCTACCCAACTAAGAACTACACCCCATTAACACACTCTCCTCAGCTAACAACTACACCAACTCTAACACCTCACACACTCTACCAAACTAACAACTACACCCCCATTAACACCTCACACACTCTACCCAACTAACAACTACACCCCATTAACACACTCTAGCCAACTAACATCTACACCCAACAACTAGTCAGTACTGTACCACTAAATCTGAGAGCTCAGCTTCTACAACTCCTGGAGCGACAGCTACTTCAGGTCTCTGTGAAGGTGTTGTCTACTTCAGGTCTCTGTGAAGGTGTTGTCTACTTCAGGTATCTGGGAAGGTGTTGTCTACTTCAGGTCTCTGAGAAGGTGTTGTCTACTTCAGGTCTCTGTGAAGGTGTTGTCTACTTCAGGTCTCTGTGAAGGTGTTGTCTACTTCAGGTATCTGGGAAGGTGTTGTCTACTTCAGGTATCTGAGAAGGTGTTGTCTACTTCAGGTCTCTGTGAAGGTGTTGTCTACTTCAGGTCTCTGTGAAGGTGTTGTCTCCTTCAGGTATCTGGGAAGGTGTTGACTACTTCAGGTATCTGGAAGGTGTTGTCTACTTCAGATCTCTGTGAAGGTGTTGTCTACTTCAGGTCTCTGTGAAGGTGTTGACTACTTCAGGTATCTGGGAAGCTGTTGACTACTTCAGGTATCTGGGAAGCTGTTGTCTACTTCAGGTATCTGGGAAGCTGTTGTCTACTTCAGGTATCTGGGAAGCTGTTGTCTACTTCAGGTATCTGGGAAGCTGTTGTCTACTTCAGGTCTCTGTGAAGGTGTTGACTACATCAGGCCTCTGTGAAGGTGTTGACTACTTCAGGTCTTTGTGAAGTGGTTGTCTACTTCAGGTCTCTGTGAAGGTGTAGACTAGTTCAGATCTCTGTGAAGATAATGTCACTACACAGAAATAAACATAAGGAACATCTCATTCCATTACATAGACTGACCAGTGATTCCAGGTAAAAGCTATGATCCCTTATTGATGTAATTTGTTAAATCCACTTCAATCAGTGTAGATGAAGGGGAGGAGACGGGTTAAAGAATCATTTTAAAACATGGAGACAATAAAGACATACATTGTGTATGTGTGCCATTCAGAGGGAGAATGGTAGGTAACTTTGAATGAGGTATGGTAGTAGGTGCCAGGCACACCGGTTTGAGTGTGTCAGGAACTGCAACGGTGCTGGGTATTTCACACTCAACAGTTTCCCGTGTGTATCAAGAATGTTCTACCACCCAAAGCATATCCAGTCAACTTGTTACAACTTTAGGAAGCATTGAAGTTAACATTGACCAGCACCCTTGTGGAACGCTTTCGACACCTTGTAGAGTCCATGCCCCGACGAAATGATGTTGTTCTGAGGTTAAAACGGGGTGCAGCTCAATATTAAGAAGGTGTTCTTAATGTTTACTCCTCTCAGTGAATCTCAGCAACAGTATGTGCTCCATTCTGGCGGAAAGAGATGAGGACAGAGTGAAGTCGGCATGACATTGGAGACCGGCAAAAGAATACAGTAGCTCTAGACCAGGAACAAAACCATTGAACTTTGGAGATCCAGACAAAGAACCTGACTAGAGAGTTTCAGCACAACTCTGACTAGAGAGTTTCAGCACCACCCTGACAAGAGAGTTTCAGCACCACCCTGACTAGAGAGTTTCAGCACCACCCTGACTAGAGATTTTCAGCACCACTATGACTAGAGACTTTCAGCACCACCCTGACTAGAGAGTTTCAGCACCACCCTGACTAGAGAGTTTCAGCACCACGCTGACTAGAGTTTTAGCACCACTCTGACTAAAGAGTTTCAGCACCACCCTGACTAGAGAGTTTTAGCACCACTCTGACTAGAGAGTTTCAGCAGGCATTTGACGAGAGAGTTTCAGCACCACCTTGACTAGAGAGTTTCAACACCACCATGACTAGAGAGTCTCAGCACCACGCTGACTAGAGAGTTTCAGCACCACCCTGACTAGAGAGATTCAGCACCACTCTGACTAGAAAGTTTCAGCACCACCCTGAGTAGAGAGTTTCAGCACCTTTACTAGAGATTTTCAGCACCACACTGACTAGAGAGATTCAGCAACACTCTGACTAGAGAGTTTCAGCACCACCCTGACTAGAGAGTTTCAGCACCACCCTGACTAGAGAGTTTCAGCACCACGCTGACTAGAGTTTTAGCACCACTCTGACTAAAGAGTTTCAGCACCACCCTGACTAGAGAGTTTTAGCACCACTCTGACTAGAGAGTTTCAGCAGGCATTTGACTAGAGAGTTTCAGCACCACCTTGACAAGAGAGTTTCAACACCACCCTGACTAGAGAGTTTCAGCACCAAGCTGACTACAGAGTTTCAGCACCACCCTGACTAGAGAGATTCAGCACCACTCTGACTAGAGAATTTCAGCACCACCCTGACTAGAGAGTTTCAGCACCTTTACTAGAGAGTTTCAGCACCACCCTGACTAGAAAGTTTCAGCACCACCCTGACTAGAGTTTCAGCACCACTCTGACTAGAGAGTTTCAGCACCACCCTGACTAGAAAATTTCTAGCACCAATCTGACTAGAGCATTTCAGCACCACCCTGACTAGAGAGTTTCAGCACCTTTACTAGAGCTTTTCAGCACCACCCTGACTAGAGAGATTCAGCAACACTCTGACTAGAGAGTTTCAGCACCACTCTGACTAGAGCGTTTTAGCACCACCTTGACTAGAGAGTTTCAGCACCACCCTGACTAGAGTTTCAGCACCACTCTGACTAGAGAGTTTCAGCACCACCCTGACTAGAGAGTTTCAGCACCACCCTGACTAGAGAGTTTCAGCACCACCCTGACTAGAGAGTTTCAGCACCACCCTGACTAGAGAGTTTCAGCACCACCCTGACTAGAGAGTTTCAGCACCACCCTGACTAGAGAGTTTCAGCACCACCCTGACTAGAGAGTTTCAGCACCACTCTGACTAGACAGTTTCAGAACCACCCTGACTAGAGAGTTTCAGCACCGATCTGACTAGAGAGTTGCAGCACCCCTCTTACTAGTCACTTTCAGCACCACCCTGACTAGAGAGTTACAGCACCATCCTGACTTGAGAGTTTCAGCTCCACTCTGACTAGAGAGTTTCAGCACCACCCTGACTAGAGAGTTTCAGCACCACTCTGACTAGAGATTCATTACCACTCTGACTTGAGAGTTTCAGCACCACCCTGACTAGAGAGTTTCAGCACCACTCTGACTATAGTTCCAGCACCACTCTGCCTAGAGAGTTGCAGCACCACCCTGACTAGAGAGTTTCAGCACCACTCTGACTATAGTTCCAGCACCACTCTGCCTAGAGAGTTGCAGCACCACCCTGACTAGAGAGTTTCAGCACCACCCTGACTAGAGAGTTACAGCACCATCCTGACTTGAGAGTTTCAGCTCCACTCTGACTAGAGAGTTTCAGCACCACCCTGACTAGAGAGTTTCAGCACCACCCTGATTAGAGAGTTTCAGCACCACTCTGACTAGAGAGTTTCAGCACCACTCTGACTATAGTTTCAGCACCCCTCTTACTAGGCAGTTTCAGCACCACCCTGACTAGAGAGTTTCAGCACCACCCTGACTATAGTTTCAGCACCACTCTGACTAGAATGTTTCAGCACCACCCTGACTAGAGAGTTTCAGCACCACCCTGACTAGAGTTTCAGCACCACTCTGACTAGAGATTCATTACCACCCTGACTAGAGAGTTTCAGCACCACCCTGACTAGAGAGTTACAGCACCACCCTGACTAGAGAGTTTCAGCACCACCCTGACTAGAGAGTTTCAGCACCACTCTGACTAGAATGTTTCAGCATCACCCTGATTAGAGAGTTTCAGCACTACTCTGACTATAGTTTCAGCACCACTCTGACTAGAATGTTTCAGCACCACCCTGACTGGAGAGTTTCAGCACCACTCTGACTAGAGAGTTTCAGCACCACCCTGACTAGAGAGTTACAGCACCATCCTGACTTGAGAGTTTCAGCTCCACTCTGACTAGAGAGTTTCAGCACCACCCTGACTAGAGAGTTTCAGCACCACCCTGATTAGAGAGTTTCAGCACCACTCTGACTAGAGAGTTTCAGCACCACTCTGACTATAGTTTCAGCACCCCTCTTACTAGGCAGTTTCAGCACCACCCTGACTAGAGAGTTTCAGCACCACCCTGACTATAGTTTCAGCACCACTCTGACTAGAATGTTTCAGCACCACCCTGACTGGAGAGTTTCAGCACCACTCTGACTAGAGAGTTTCAGCACCACTCTGACTAGAGAGTTTCAGCACCACCCTGACTAGAGATTTACAGCACCACCCTGACTAGAGAGTTTCAGCACCACCCTGACTATAGTTTCAGCACCCCTCTTACTAGGCAGTTTCAGCACCACCCTGACTAGAGAGTTTCAGCACCACTCTGACTATAGTTTCAGCACCACTCTGACTAGAATGTTTCAGCACCACCCTGACTAGAGAGTTTCAGCACCACACTGACTAGAGTTTCAGCACCACTCTGACTAGAGATTCATTACCACCCTGACTAGAGAGTTTCAGCACCACCCTGACTTGGAGAGTTTCAGCACCACCCTGACTAGAGAGTTTCAGCACCACTCTGACTAGAGAGTTTCAGCACCACCCTGACTACAGAGTTTCAGCACCACCCTGATTAGAGAGTTTCAGCACCACTCTGACTATAGTTTCAGCACCACTCTGACTAGAATGTTTCAGCACCACCCTGACTAGAGAGTTTCAGCACCACCCTGACTAGAGTTTCAGCACCACTCTGACTAGAGAGTTTCAGCACCACCCTGACTAGAGAGTTACAGCACCACCCTGACTAGAGAGTTTCAGCACCACCCTGACTAGAGAGTTTCAGCACCACCCTGACTAGAGAGTTTCAGCACCACCCTGACTAGAGAGTTTCAGCACCACCCTGACTAGAGAGTTTCAGCACCACTCTGACTAGAGAATTTCAGCACCACCCTGACTAGAGATTTTCAGCACCACTCTGACTAGAGAGTTTCAGCACCACCCTGACTAGAGAGTTTCAGCACCACTCTGACTAGAGAGTTTCATCACCACCCTGACTAGAGAGTTTCAGCATCCCCCTGAGTAGAGACAACTTATCTCCAGACCACGTTCCTTGGCAAAGAGAGCAAACCACTCTAAACACTACAAAATAAGAGGGACATAGAGATGAAAAAGAGTTGTCTTTTTTTTGTCTGTGAGTAGGCTGAATGGATAAGCTGACACAGAGGCCATGCTGAAGAGGCATACAGGCCTCATTAACAGAAGGAGAAGATCAAATGGCACACGGCTGGGTAGGATCAAAGAAGAGAATAAACCATGAAATTACCACCTGCCTTTGACCAGTGGGAAGTACGTGTGTGCCCGTGCGTGCGCACGGTCAGGCATTCCAAAACCACAACAACACCCTTCCATCATCACTGGTTTATAGTACTGTGTAAAGACAGAAAGAGGAAAGCAAGAGAGCGAGAGAGAGAAAGAGAGGTAATTGAGGATTAGTAAGAGGAGAGGAACGGACAAAGAGAGACAAAATCCCCCTCCAAAAGACAAATCATAATTTCTATTGTACTTTCTTCTCCTCTCCTGAATTGAAGAGTTCTTGCTGAGTGGAGAGAGATATTCAAATCTATCTGTCTGCAGCTAGAGAGTGAGAGAGCTAGCGAGAGAGACAGAGAGAGACAGAGAGACAGAGAGACAGAGACAGAGCGAGAGCGACAGAGAGATACAGAGAGAGAC
Source organism: Salmo trutta (assembly GCF_901001165.1). NCBI lineage: Eukaryota > Metazoa > Chordata > Actinopteri > Salmoniformes > Salmonidae > Salmo > Salmo trutta. The sequence continues at coordinate 37,523,185 of NC_042982.1, read as the reverse complement.
AGAGCGAGAGCGACAGAGAGATACAGAGAGAGACAGAGCGAGATGGGCAGTTCCACTGTGACAGTGTGATGATGAGACTAAGATTTGTCACTTTAAAATGTATGTCAAACAACAACTGAATACAAAGTTAAACAAACCATACAACTCAATGCAACTCAGTGCAGATGCAACGTCTGGTAACAGAATGATGGCCCCTATGCATACAATTCAATTTCACTGGGGAGCTTAGGAGCAGACATTGTCTTTGTCATTGTTTATCCTCCTCTTTCTACCTCTCTACTGTTCTCTCCCTCCATCTTCACTATTCTCTCAACAGTCTCTTTCAAACTGTTCTCTCTCCATCTTTACTATTCTCTCAACAGTCTCTTTCAAACTGCTCTCTCTCTCCATATTTACTATTCTCTCAACAGTCTCATTCATACTGCTCCCTCCCTCCCCCTCTCCCCCTCCGTCTCTCTCTCTCTCCCTCCCTTCCTCCCTCCCTCCCTCCCCTCTCTCCCTCCCTAGCTCCCTCGCTCCCCACTAAACGACAGCTCACCCCTCACTCTTCTCCTTTCCTCTGTCTCTCTCTCTATGGGATGACTGTATGATTATCCTGTACCTCATATTTCACAGCACATGCGCAACAAAAGAGACTGTATCAATGTCTCCCAGACTGCACCCAGGCATTACCCCATCAAACACACACACTTGGGTACACTGACATTCACCAGACAAGACGTTTGACACCCACTCTCGCTCACTGTCTCCATTTCCCTTTCAATTCCTAATTCACTCTCTCTCTCTTTCTCTCAATTCAATTTCAATATTAGGTCTTTATTGGCATGGGAAACATATGTTAACATTGCCAAAGCAAGTGAATTAGATAATAAACAAAAGTGAAATAAACAATTCAAATTAACAGGAAACATTACACTCACAAAAGTTCCAAAATAATAATTATATTTCAAATGCCATATTATGTGCAAATAGTTGAAGTACAAAAGGGAAAATAAATAAACATAAATATTGGTTGTATTTACAATGGTGTTGGTTGACCTTTTGGTTGGTTGACCTGGTTGACCTTTTCTTGTGGCAACAGGTCACAAATCTTGCTGCTGTGATGGCACACTGTGGTACTTCACCCAGTAGATATGGGAGTTTATCAAAATTGGATTTGTTTTCAAAATCGTTGTGGATCTGTGTAATCTGAGGGAAATATGTGTCTCTAATATGGTCATACATTTGGCAGGAGGTTAGGAAGTGCAGCTCAGTCTCCACCTCATTTTGTGGGCAGTGTTCACATAGTCTGTCTTCTCTTGAGAGCCAGGTCTGGCTATGGCAGCCTTTCTCAATAGCAAGGCTATGCTCACTGAGTCTGTACATAGTCAAAACTTTCCTTAAGTTTGGGTTAGTCACAGTGGTCAGGTATTCTGTCACTGTGTACTCTCTGTTTCGGGCCAAATAGCATTCTAGTTTGCTCAGTTTTTTTGTTAATTCTTTCCAATGTGTCAAGTAATTCTATTTTTGTTTTCTCATGATTTGGTTGGGTCTAATTGTGTTGCTGTCCTGAACTCTGTGGGGTCTGTTTGGGTTTGTGAACAGAGCCCCAGGACCAGAAGGGGACCCTTCTTCAGGTTCATCTCTCTGTAGGTGATGGCTTTGTTATGGAAGGTTTGGGAATCTCTTCCTTTTAGGTGGTTGTAGAATTTAACGTCTATTTTCTGGATTTTGATCATTAGCGGGTATCGACCTAATTCTGCTCTGCATGCATTATTTGGTGTTTTACATTGTACACAGAGGATATTTTTGCTGAATTCTGCATGCAGAGTCTCAATTTTGTGTTTGTCCCATTTTGTGAATTATTGGTTGGTGAGCGGACCCCAGACCCCACAACCATAAAGGGCAATGGGTTCTATAACTGATTCAAGTATTTTTTTGCCAGATCCTAATTGGTATGTCAAATGTTAAGTTCATTTTGATTCCTTTGGCATAGAAGGCCCTTCTTGCCTTGTCTCTCAGATCGTTCACAGCTTTATGGAAGTTACCTGTGAAACTGATGTTTAGGCTGAGGTATGTATAGTTTTTTGTGTGCTCCAGGGTAACGGTGTTTAGATGGAATTTGTATTTGTGGTCCTGGCAACTGGACCTTTTTTGGAACACCATTATTTTTGTCTTACTGAGATTTACTGTTTGGGCCCAGGTCTGACAGAATCTGTGCAGAAGATCTAGGTGCTGCTGTAGGCCCTCCTTGGTTGGTGACAGAAGCACCAGATCATTAGCAAACAGTAGACATTTGACTTCAGATTCCAGTAGGTTGAGTCTCTCTCTCTCTCTCTCTCCCTCTCTCTCTCTCTCTCTCTCTCTCTCTCTCTCTCTCTCTCTCTCTCTCTCTCTCTCTCTCTCTCTCTCCCTCTCTCTCTCTCTCTCTCTCTCTCTCTCTCTCTCTCTCTCTCTCTCTCTCTCTCTCTCTCTCTCTCTCTCTCTCTCTCTCTCTCTCTCTCTCTCATCTCTCTCTCTCTCTCTCTCTCCTTTCTTCATCCCAGACTGGCATAGATTTGTTTGAACATGACAAAGTGTCGGACAAGAAGTAAACAAGTTAATATAATTGTGTTTGTATGTGTGCATGTGTGGGTGTGTCTGTGTGTCTGTGTCTCTGTGTCTGTGCGTGCGCCTGTGTCTGTCTGTGTCTGTCTGTGTCTGTCTGTGTCTGTCTGTGTCTGTGTGTGTCTGTGTGTGCAGAGGTGAATAATAAAATGTCAGGAAGAGAAGCATCTGAGCTAATGATGCTGGGAAAGGGACTCAGTGATATGGTCCTGGTTAGACAGCCAATCCACTCATGCCTGAAAGGTGTGTGCGTGTGTGTGTGTCTGGTGTGGTGTGGTGTGTGTGTGTCATACACACCTTACCTCACACACTTCTCACCAATACCCGCTGGCACCCAAACAACTTCCTCAGTGACTGATCAATGTACCTCCCTACCTCTCCATCTTTCCTCTCCAAACTTCTGACTTTCTGTTTCTGAGACGCTTCTCTCCCTCTCTCTTCCTCGTTCTCTCTCTCTTTCCCTCTCTTGCTCTCTCTCTCTCTCTTGCTCTCCTTCTCTCTTGCTCTCCCTCTCTCTTGCTCTCCCTCTCTCTTGCTCTCCCTCTCTCTTGCTCTCCCTCTCCCTCTCTCCCCACGTGAGAGGCCTCGTTAAGCCCACGTCAGCAGTCCTGACCATTCTGCTTAAAGCACCAACCAACTGATGGCCTCGTCCCCTCCGCACCCCACCACCCACACCACCATCATCACCCCATCACCATAGCAACGGCTGGTTGTGGTAGGTGCCAGACCGTAGTTGTTTACGCCCATGACCTTTCACCTCTAAAACCCTAAGAGGCCTGAGACTGTGTGAGTCAGGTTCAGAAACAACAAGTTGAACCACTCAACAGGCAACAGACAAGCATGAGGACGTGAGCAGTTAGAGCACGTCACAATGTTGGCAGCACACAATAAACTGTAAATTGATGATTGATTGGCTGGGTGTGTGTGGATGTGTACGTAATTGTTTGTCTGCATGTGTGTAAGTGTGTATATGTGTATGTGTGTGAGTGTTTAAGTATAAAGGTGTGTGGGTGCGCGTGTGGGTGGGGGTGTGTGTGTGTGTGTGTATGTATGTATGTATGTATGTATGTATGTATGTATGTATGTATGTATGTATGTATGTATGTATGTATGTATGTATGTATGTATGTATGTATGTATGTATGTGTGTCTGTACTTGTGTGCATGTGTACGTGTGTGGGTGTCTGCATGTGTACGTGTGTGGTTGTCTACATGTGTGGGTGTGTATGTGTGTGAGTGTGTACATGTGTGGGTGTGTATGTGTGTATGGGTGTGTGGGTGTGTTTGTGTGTGGGTGTGTACTTGTGTGCATGTGTACGTGTGTACATGTGTGGTTGTGTATGTGTGTATGGGTGTGTGGGTGTGTTTGTGTGTGGGTGTGTACTTATGTGGGTGTGTACATGTGTGGGTGTGTATATGTGTGGGTGTGTGTGGGTGTGCACGCATACACACACACACACACACACACACACACACACACACACACACACACACACACATCCCTGTGCTCAGGCCCGCATCCCCAGAGGCCATAGTTCCCAACCTCGTCACCGTCTGCTAGAACAACACATTCATCACTGTCCCATATAAGAACAGAGAGAGAAGGGGAGGGGATGAAGGGAGAGGGAGAGGGAGAGGGGTACGTAGTTAGAGAGATTGGAGAAAAATGAAGAGAAATCGAGGCAAGAGGGAAGTGAGAGAGTGGGGTGGAGAGAGGGCAAGAAAGGTAAGGAGAGTGAGGGTAAGAGAGAAGGGGCAGAAGGAGAGAGGGGGAGACAAGGAGAGAGAGGGCAAGAGAGAAGGGAGCAGAGAGAGAGAGGGGGACTTGGAGAAAGAGCTCTTGAACATGAGCAAAACACACCTGATGAAGGTTGTGAGGGCAGCAGTCACATGACACCCTTACTGTTTCAATTCAATTCAAAGTGCTCTTTATTGGCATGTGAAGCATACTGTACGTTTACATTGCCAAAGCTGTTTCTCTCGCCCTAGTTTCCTAAAACTCCTCAAGCCGCATGCTTGTTTTCCCAGTGAGCCAGGGAGGGAAGAGAAACAGGGAAGTTTCAGTAAACTAGATAATATTAAGGGAGCTGGGAATGAGAGAGAGATGGAGTCCAAAATAGAATGTGAAAAGTGGAAGTAGCAGTAAAAAGGCTTGATAAAGGAAACTTAGAAGAAAGAGGAGAAGAGGGAGAGAGAAAAAGATTGAAAGAGAGAGTAGGAAATAAAGGGCAGAGGAAAAGGGAGAGGCTGATATCATCCCTGCTGTCTTCAAATGAATGCTCCATTAAATTAGATGATCATTACCATACTCATTAAATTAGCTTTGTTAGCATAATAACCACAGATGCAACTTGGTTTTTCTATCTTTGTGTTGCATTCTCACTTCTTTTCTTCCATCCTTTCCCCTACTTTCCTTTCACTGTTTCTACCCATCTGTATCTTTCCGTTTATGGCCCAGACTCAGTCTGTTAGCCCTTCAGTGGTCAACAGATGAGCAATATGGCAGCTGCTACCCTACACCCACTGGAAGTCTATGTGGGGCCAACACCATAATGCTTACTATCAAAATACCTGCAAACAATGAATGAGAAGAAATCACTGTATTGGTCAGAGGTACATAACTCCAGTCCCAGAGGGCTCCAGTCCTGTTGGTTTCCTTGCTCAACAAGGGTAGACACAGAGAGGCATCTCAGTGGTCTCAGTCCCCTCCCATGCTATCCCTGTCTCCTTTCATTAATCTGCACTGATCTAAAGGGACTGGACAGGTGAAAGCGAGATAATGGATGCCCACTGGGACTCTGTTTGTACCTGTCCACTTCTTTCACATCAGAGCAGATGAAGGAGAGGAGAGGAGGAGAGAAAGCCACTTAGACTACTGAGACGCTGTGATGATTCATTTGAACACTCAGTTTCAATACACTTAATTCATCCTGTCCTCACCTCCCTTCCTTATGATCCCTGAGGGTTGACATATTACTTTTACCTATGATGTTCTTACAGATCAGTTGTAGTGAAGGTAGAGAGAGAGGTGGAGAGAAATCCACCTCAGAATACAAAGTCATTGTCTAGATTTCCTTTCCAAATCCAGTGGGACTCACCCATAGAGAAATTGTGTAAAATGCTCCCTCTCTCCCCACCGGCACTGGGAAGATTAGTTCCTACCCCATGCTGAGCCATGGGGCCAGGTAGAGCGAGCCACACTAATCTAAATCAATGAAACTGTCCTCCAAATAACTCTGTATTATAAGCGGGGTGTTCAGCGGTTAAACAGAGAGGAAGGAAAGACAGCAGGCATGTAGTTCTAGCACCCTCTCTTGACTAAACAGGGTGGTGGCATCATGGTGTGTATATGAAAGACAACTGCCGCTTGGAAATGATAGGAGTTAAGAGGGTCACATTCTTAAGAGAGGAACTCTTTGTTTTTTGTAGCTTTTTTGTTTTGTTGTTTTTTAATCTTCAGACGAACAGCTTCAATGAACTTTTCACTGTCTCTTTTCAGATGAGAGGAACAAGGACAGTCAATGACTCATCTCTGCACCACAGCAAACCAGAATATCTCTCTCCCTCTTCCTCATCTCTCTCTCTCTCGCACACACACACTCTCTCCCTCCCTCCCTCCCTCCCTTTCTCTCCCTCTTCCTGCCTCTCTCACTCTCTGCCTCTCTCCCTCTCTCCCTCTCTCTCTGCCTCTCTCTTTCCATCTCTCTCCCTCCTCTCTCCATATTTCTCCCTCTCTCCCTCCCTCCCTCTCTCCCTGCCTCTCTCTTTCCATCTCTCTCCCTCCTCTCTCCGTATTTCTCCCTCTCTCTCCCTCCCTCGCTCCCTCTGTCACCCCCTCTCCCCCTATCTCCTTCCCTCTCTCTGCCTCCCTCTCCCTCTCTCTGCTTCTCTCCCTCTCTCTTCCTCTCTCTGCCTCTCTCGATTTCTGCCTCTCTGCCTCTCGATTTCTGCCTCTCTCCCTCTCTCTCTGCCTCTCTCTCTCCGCCTCTCTCTTTCCCTCTCTCTCCCTCCTCCCTCTCTCTTTCTCTCTCCCTCTCCTTCCCTCCCTCCCTCCCTCCCTCCCTCTCTCTCTCCCCCTCTCTCTCATGATAATGCTGTTGTCTTTGTTTTATTGTAACAGTTTTCTGTCAGTGACTCTGATGAATAAAAGGTAGTAAAGCAAGGATACTACTCTGTCTACACAACACACACACACACACACACACACACACACACACACACACACACACACACACACACACACACACACACACACACACACACACACACACACACAAACACCCAGAGAGTGTATATTCCCTGCATTATTCATGGAAGTAAAAATAAGCAATATACAAAGTTATTGGCAAATATTCAGGTCACACACAAACCAACACAAACAAACATTGAGTGTCAGTTGAAGGCTGAAGCCTTGGCCATGTTTGAGACTGCTATTCTCTCAGAATGCCAACTGCTAACTTGGCGCTGGAAATCAATTACACTGACTCATCCATCCCACACTGACTGAATGGCATTGGCTGACTGGATTCCTGGGAGTCTTCACATTCTAGAATGAAAGAGAAAAGAGGTCTAGTCAATGCCTTTACAAAACTGTAGGGCTTAACTGGGACCATGGAAGGTGAAACATGTTGTTGTGGGTGGAGCTTTAACCACATATCTTTCTTCCAAGTTACCCTTCCATTGGAGCTGTGTGATTCAAATGGAATCCTATTGAAAAAGGAATGTCTAAAATGTGTTTTTCACAATGTGCATGCAAGTGAGTGTAACTGTTCCAGTGTGTGTGCTTGTGCTTGCATTTCTCATATGGAGAGAGGGGGGGCAAAGCACAGGACAGCACAGGTCTACCTGGACCCAGCCCATCACAGCACAGCTTTACCAGACCAGGCCCATCACAACACAGCTCTACCAGACACAGCCCATCACAACACAGCTCTACCAGACACAGCCCATCACAGCACAGCTCTACCAGACCAGGCCCATCACAACACAGCTCTACCAGACCAGGCCCATTACAACACAGCTCTACCAGACCAGGCCCATCCCAACACAGCTCTACCAGACACAGCCCATCACAGCACAGCTCTACCAGACACAGCCCATCACAGCACAGCTCTACCAGACCAGGCCCATCACAGCACAGGTCTACCAGGACCCAGCCCATCACAGCACAGCTCTACTAGACCAGGCCCATCACAGCACAGCTCTACCAGACCAGGCCCATCACAACACAGCTCTACCAGACCAGGTCCATCACAGCACAGCTCTACCAGACCAGGCCCATCACAACACAGCTCTACCAGACCAGGTCCATCACAGCACAGCTCTACCAGACCAGGCCCATCACAGCACAGCTCTACCAGACCAGGCCCATCCCAACACAGCTATACCAGACCAGGCCCATCACAACACAGCTCTACTAGACCAGGCCCATCACAACACAGCTCTACCAGACCAGGCCCATCACAACACAGCTCTACCAGACCAGGCCCATCACAGCACAGCTCTACCAGACACAGCCCATCACAACACAGCTCTACCAGACGAGGCCCATCACAACACAGCTCTACCAGACACAGCCCATCACAGCACAGCTCTACCAGACCAGGCCCATCACAACACAGCTCTACCAGACCAGGCCCATCACAACACAGCTCTACCAGATACAGCCCATCACAACACGGCTCTACCAGACCAGGCCCATCACAACACAGCTCTACCAGACCCAGCCCACCTCAACTCAGCCCAGCTTTACACAGCACTGACTACTACCCTAGGGTGTAGAAAAACACTGTCCAACATTCACATCAACCTACATATTCTGAGGTAACCTCTGGCAAAAGAGATTGAAAGAGAATTGAAGAAGGGTGCCAACTACTGTGTCTAATATGCAGACTACTGGACTAGACAGACCCTTTAATTCACACGTAATACATAACACACACACACAAGCACACACAAACACACAAATAAACACATACATACTTCTCCTACAAGGGGTTGCAGATTGCATTGCAAAATTACCTCCAGCAGGCCACAAATGTGCATGTGTCTGCTCAAACGGTCAGAAACAGACTCCATGAGGGTGGTATGAGGGCCTGACGTCCACAGGTGGGGGTTGTGCTTACAACCCAACACCGTGCAGGACGTTTGGCATTTGCCAGAGAACACCAAGATTGGCAAATTCGCCACTGGCGCCCTGTGCTCTTCACAGATGAAAGCAGGAGCACATGTGACAGACGTGACAGAGTCTGGAGACACCGTGGAGAACGTTCTGCTGCCTGCAACATCCTCCAGCATGACCGGTTTGGCGGTGGGCCAGTCATGGTGTGGGGTGGCATTTCTTTGGGGGGCCGCACAGCCCTCCATGTGCTCGCCAGAGGTAGCCTGACTGCCATTAGGTACCGAGATGAGATCCTCAGACCCCTTGTGAGACCATATGCTGGTGCGGTTGGCCCTGGGTTCCTCCTAATGCAAGACAATGCTAGACCTCATGTGGCTGGAGTGTGTCAGCAGTTCCTGCAAGAGGAAGGCATTGATGCTATGGACTGGCCCGCCCGTTCCCCAGACCTGAATCCAATTGAGCACATCTGGGACATCATGTCTTGCTCCATCCACCAACGCCACGTTGCACCACAGACTGTCCAGGAGTTGGCGGATGCTTTAGTCCAGGTCTGGCAGGAGATCTCTCAGGAGACTATCCGCCACCTCATCAGGAGCATGCCCAGGCGTTGTAGGGAGGTCATACAGGCACGTGGAGGCCACACACACTACTGAGCCTCATTTTGACTTGTTTTAAGGACATTACATCAAAGTTGGATCAGCCTGTAGTGTGGTTTTCCACTTTAATTTTGGGTGTGACTCCAAATCCAGACCTCCATGGGTTGATAAATTGGAATTCCATTGATTCTTTTTGTGTAATTTTGTTGTCAGCACATTCAACTATGTAAAGAAAAAAGTATTTAATAAGATTATTTCTTTCATTCAGATCTAGGATGTGTTGTTTAAGTGTTCCCTTTATTTTTTTGGAGCAGTGTATATGAATATATGTACATATATGTACATTATATATGCTACCATTCAAAAGTTTTGGGTCACTTAGAAATGTCCTTGTTTTTGAAAGAAAAGCATGTTTTTAGTCCATTAAAATAACATCAAATTGATCAGAAACACAGTGTAGACATTGTTAATGTTGTAAATGACTGGAAACAGCAGATTTTTAATGGAATATCTACATAGGCGTACAGAGGCCCATTATCAGAAACCATCACTCCTGTGTTCCAATGGCACGTTGTGTTAGCTAATCCAAGTTGATCATTTTAAAAGGCTAATTGATCATTTGAAAACCCTTTTGCAATTATATTAGCACAGCTGAAAACTGTTGTCCTGATTAAAAAAGCAATAAAACTGGCCTTCTTTAGACTAGTTGAGTATCTGGAGCGTCAGCATTTCTGGGTTCGATTACAGGCTCAAAATGGCCAGAAACAAAGAACTATACAAATTCAGCAAAAAAAAGAAACGTCCTCTTGCTGTCAATTGCGTTTATTTTCAGCAAACTTAACATGTGTAAATATGTGTATGGACATAACAAGATTCAACAACTGAGACATAAACTGAACAAGTTCCACAGACATGTGACTAACAGAAATAGAATAATGTGTCCCTGAACAAAGGGGGGGTCAAAATCAAAAGTAACAGTCAGTATCTGGTGTGGCCACCAGCTGCATTAAGCACTGCAGTGCATCTCCTCCTCATGGACTGTACCAGATTTGCCAGATCTTGCTGTGAGATGTTACCCCACTCTTCCACCAAGGCACCTGCAAGTTCCCGGACATTTCTGGGGGGAATGGCCCTAGCCCTCACCCTCCGATCCAACAGGTTCCAGATGTGCTCAATGGGATTGAGATCCGGGCTCTTTGCTGGCCATGGCAGAACACTGGCATTCCTGTCTTGCAGGAAATCAAGCACAATACGAGCAGTATGGCTGGTGGCATTGTCATGCTGGAGGGTCATGTCAGGATGAGCCTGCAGGAAGGGTACGAATTGAGAGAGGAGGATGTCTTCCCTGTAACGCACTGCATTGAGATTGCCTGCAATGACAACAAACTCAGTCCGATGATGCTGTGACACATCGCCCCAGACCATGACGGACCCTCCACCTCCAAATCCAGGCATCGGTGTAACGCTCATTCCTTCGATGACAAATGCGAATCCAACCATCACCCCTGGTGAGACAAAACCGCGACTCGTGAGTGAAGATAACTTTTTGCCAGTCTTGTCTGGTCCAGCGAGAATGGGTTTGTGCCCGTAGGCAACGTTGTTGCCGGTGATGTCTGGTGAGGACCTGCCTTACAACAGGCCTACAAGCCGAGTCTAGCCCCTCTCAGCCTATTGCGGACTGTCTGAGCCCTGATGGAGGGATTGTGCGTTCCTGGTGTAACTCGGGCATTTGTTGTTGCCATCCTGTACCTTTCCCGCAGGTGTGATGTTCGGATGTACCGATCCTGTGCAGGTGTTGTTACACGTGGTCTGCCACTGCGAGGATGATCAGCTGTCCGTCCTGTCTCCCTGTAATGCTGTCTTAGGCATCTCACAGTACAGACAATGCAATTTATTCCCCTGGCCACACCTGCAGTCCCCATGCCTCCTTGCAGCATGCCTAAAGCACGTTCACGCAGATGAGCAGGGACCCTGGGCATCTTTCTTTTGGTGTTTTTCAGAGTCAGTAGAAAGGCCTCTTTATTGTCCTAAGTTTCCTAACTGTGACCTTAATTACCTACCGTCTGTAAGCTGTTAGTGTCTTAACGACCGTTCCACAAGTGCATGTTCGTTAATTGTTTATGGTTCATTGAACAAGCATGGGATACAGTTTTTAAACCCTTTAAAATGAAGATCTGTGAAGTTATTTGAAATTTTACAAATTATCTTTGAAAGACAGGGTCCTGAAAAAGGGACGTTTCTTTTTTTGCTGAGTTTTATATATATATATATATATATATATATATACATACAGTGAGGGGGAAAAGTATTTGATCCCCTGCTGATTTTGTACGTTTGCCCACTGACAAAGAAATGATCTGCCTATAATTTTAATGGTAGGTTTATTTGAACAGTGAGAGACAGAATAACAACAAAAAAATCCAGAAAAACCTATGTCAAAAATTTTATAAAATGATTTGCATTTTAATGAGGGAAATAAGTATTTGACCACTCTGCAAAACATGACTTAGTACTTGGTGGCAAAACCCTTGTTGGCAATCACAGAGGTCAGACGTTTCTTGTAGTTGGCCAGCAGGTTTGCACACATCTCAGGAGGGATTTTGTTCCACTCCTCTTTGCAGATCTTCTCCAAGTCATTAAGGTTTCGAGGCTGACGTTTGGCAACTGGAACCTTCAGCTCCCTCCACAGATTTTCTATGTGATTAAGGTCTGGAGTCTGGCTAGGCCACTCCAGGACCTTAATGTGCTTCTTCTTGAGACACTCCTTTGTTGCCTTGGCCGTGTGTTTTGGGTCATTGTCATGCTGGAATACACCTCCATGACCCATTTTCAATGCCCTGGCTGAGGGAAGGAGGTTCTCACCCAAGATTTGACAGTACATGGCCCCGTCCATTGTCCCTTTGTAGCGGTGAAGTTGTCCTGTCCCCTTAGCAGAAAAACACCCCCAAAGCATAATTTTTCCACCTCCATGTTTGACGGTGGGGATGGTGTTCTTGGGGTCATAGGCAGCATTCCTTCTCCTCCAAACACAGTGAGTTGAGTTGATGCCAAAGAGCTCCATTTTGGTCTCATCTGACCACAACATTTTCACCCAGTTGTCCTCTGAATCATTCAGATGTTCCTTGGCAAACTTCAGACGGGCATGTATCTGTATTTTCTTGAGCAGGGGGACCTTGCGGGTGCTGCAGGATTTCAGTCCTTCACGGCATAGTGTGTTACCAATTTTTCTTGTTTTCTTGGGGACTATGGTCCCAGCTGCCTTGAGATCATTGACAAGATCCTCCCGTGTAGTTCTGGGCTGATTCCTCACTGTTCTCATGATCATTGCAACTCCACGAGGTGAGATCTTGCATGGAGCCCCAGGCCGAGGGAGATTGACAGTTCTTTTGTGTTTCTTCCATTTGCGAATAATCGCACCAACTGTTGTCACCTTCTCACCAAGCTGCTTGGCGATGGTCTTGTAGCCCATTCCAGCCTTGTGTAGGTCTACAATCTTGTCCCTGACATCCTTGGAGAACTCTTTGGTCTTGGCCATGGTGGAGAGTTTGGAATCTGATTGATGGATTTCTTCTGTGGACAGGTGTCTTTTATACAGGTAACAAGCTGAGATTAGGAGCACTCCCTTTAAGAGTGTGCTCCTAATCTCAGCTCGTTACCTGTATAAAAGACACCTGGGAACCATAAATCTTTCTGATTGAGAGGGGGTCAAATACTTATTCCCGTCATTAAAATGCAAATCAATTTATAACATTTTTGACATGCGTTTTTCTGGATTTTTGTTGTTGTTTTTCTGTCTCTCACTGTTGAAATAAACCTATCATTACAATTATAGACTGATCATTTCTTTGTCAGTGGGCAAATGTACAAAATCAGCAGGGGATCAAATACTTTTTTCCCTCACTGTGTATATATATATATAGTACCAGTCAAAAGTTTGGACACACTTACTCATTCAAAGGTTTTTCTTTATTTTGTACTATTTTCTACATTGTAGAATAATAGTGAAGACATCAAAACTATGAAATAACACACATGGAATCATGTAGAAAACAATATATATATATATATATATATATATATATATATATATATTAGATTTTAGATTCCTCAAAGTAGCCACCCTTTTGTCTTGATGAGAGCTTTGGACACTCTTAGTCTAAATTCACATTTGCAATTAAAGCACCTCAACCCCAGAAACGAGTGTTGGATCTAACCGACCAAACTAACACCAGCACTGCTTCAAAAGAAAGAATCCAAATTTTAAAAAATCATGAACCAATCAAAAGACTCATATTTACAACATTTGAAAAATTAAGCAAAATCTCAAAGCAGACCAATATTCTGACCCTAAACAGCTAATATGAACTGGCTGATTATCTCTACTCTGTCAGAGATACGAAGCAGAGACAGATCCTTACCAAGTATAGGCTTAGCGACCACCAATTGACAATAGAAACTGGCATACAGTGCCTTGTGAAAGTATTCACCCCCTTGGCGTTTTTCCTATTTTGTTGCATTACATCCTGTGATTTAAATGTATTTTTATTTTAATTTCATGTAATGGATATACACAAAACAGTCAATATTGATGAAGCGAAATGAAAAATATAACTGGCATATATATGTATTCACCCCCTTTGCTATGAAGCCCCTAAATAAGATCTGGTGCAACCTTCAGAAGTCACATAATTAGTTAAATAAAGTTCATCTGTGTGCAATCTAAGTGTCACATGATCTGTCACATGATCTCAGTATATATATATATATATATATATACACCTGTTCTGAAAGGCCCCGGAGTCTGCAACACCACTAAGCAAGGGGCACCACCAAGCAAGAGGCACTATGAAGACCAAGGAGCTCTCCAAACAGGTCAGGGACAAAGTTGTGGAGAAGTACAAATCAGGGTTGAGTTATAAAAAAAATATATCTGAAACTTTGAACATCCCACGGAGCACCATTAAATCCATTATTAAAAAATGTAAAGAATATGGCACCACAACAAACCTGCCAAGAGAGGGCCAACCACCAAAACTCACGGACCAGGCAAGGTGGGCATTGATCAGAGAGGCAACAAAGAGACCAAAGATAACCCTGAAGGAGCTGCAAAGCGGATATTAAACCGTACACTCCACAGAGCTGGGCTTTACAGAAGAGTGGCCAGAAAAAAAGCCATTGCTTAAAGAAAAAAATAAGCAAACATGTTTGGTGTTCGCCAAAACGCATGTGGGAGACTCCCCAAACATATGGAAGAAGGTACTCTGGTCAGATGAGACTAAAATTGAGTTTCTTGGCCATCAAGGAAAACTCTACGTCTGGCGCAAACCCTACACCTCTCATCACCCCAAGGACAACATCCCCACAGTGAAGCATGGTGGTGGCAGCATCATGCTGTGGGGATGTTTTTCATCGGCAGGGACTGGGAAACTGGTCTTAATTTAACCCCTGGTCGGGCTTGGGACGGACATCCAGCGAAAAATCCTATCGCTATTAGCATAACAAAATGTAATATATATTTTTTTTCAAATATAGGACTATGTTATATCGTTTTATAGATACACCTCTCCTGAATCGAACCACGTTGTCTGATTTCAAAAAGGCTTTACAGCAAAAGCAAAACATTAGATTATGTTAGAGGAGTATATCGTAAAAGTAGCCACATAGCCATTTTCCGACCAACCACATGCATCACAAATAACCAAAAAACAGCTAAATGCAGCACTAACCTTTGACAATCTTCATCAGATGACACACCTAGGACATCATGTTACACAATACATGCATTATTTTGTTCGATAAAGTTCATATTTATATATAAAAACAGCATTTTACATCGGCGCGTGACGTTGACTAACTATTTTCCCTCAAATGCATCCGGTGAAACAGCGCTACAATTTACTAAATTACTATTCGAAAACATTTTTAAAATGTAATATTGTCATTCTAAGATTTATAGATGAATATCTCTTGAAAGCACCTGTAATGCCAGATTTAAAAATAACTTTACTGGGTAATCACACTTTGCGATAAAAGGGGATGCGATACTCAGAAAAATATGCTACCGTTACAGGTCAGCGCCATCTTGGAACAATCGCATATTAAATCTACTCTTGTATACTATTGTCAATAATCCCTGACCTTTGATTATCTTTATCAGAAAGCACTTCCAGGAATCCCAGGTCCACAACAAATGTATTTTCGTTCGAAAAAGTTAATCCTTTACGTCCCAATAGCTTGTTCTTGTTAGCGCGTTCTGAAGGCTGCTCCAAAACTTCCGTCGGCTGCGGGACTTCTCTCTCAACAAAATGCATTTTTTTTAAATTTAGGTTCGTTCAAACATGTCAAACGTTGTATAACATAAATCTTTAGGGCCTTTTTCAACCAGAGCTCCAATAAGATTCAAGGGGGACGATTGCATTGTGTTTCAAAACGTTTCGAAAGGGGAGGGTAGCCAGGGGCGCCGGCGTCATAATGGTGATGGCCCTCTCCGTGTGACCACGTTCCACTGAGTCTCATTCATTCAGTTTTCACAGTAGAAGGCTCAAATCACTTTGTAAAGACTGGGGACATCTAGTGGAAGCAATAGGAAGTGCTCAATGAACCATTGCTCACGGTGTGATTTATTGGCAAGGTGCTGAAGTTGAGTCCGCAATTCAGAATTCCACATCCTGTTACGATCGGTCTCGGGGTTTTGACTGCCATATGAGTTCTGTTATACTCACAGACACCATTCAAACAGTTTTAGAAACTTTAGGGTGTTTTCTATGCACAAGTATTAATTATATGCATATCCTAGCTTCTGAGTTTGAGTAGGAGGCCGTTTAAAATGGGCACAAATTTTTTTTTTTAATCGCTGTAGCGCCCCCTATCGTAGGCGACCGTCAAGAGGTTAAGGAATGATGGGTGGTGCAAAACACAGAGAAATTCTTGAGGGAAACCTGTTTCAGTCTTACAGAGATTTTTGAGTAGGACGGAGGTTCACCTTTCAGCAGGACAATCAAATCAAAGTTAATTTGTCACGTGCGCCAAATACAACAGGTGTAGACCTTACAGTGAAATGCTTACTTACAGGCTCTAACCAATAGTGCAAAAAACATTAGGTGAGCAATAGGTAGGTAAAGAAATAAAGCAACAGTAAAAGACAGGCTATATACAGTAGCGAGGCTATAAAAGTAGCGAGGTTACATACAGACACCAGTTAGTCAGGCTGATCGAGGTAGTATGTACATGTAGATATTTAAAGTGACTATGCATATATGATGAACAGAGAGTAGCATTAGCGTAAAAGAGGGGTTGGCGGGTGGTGGGGGGCGGGACACAATGCAGATAGCCCGGTTAGCCAATGTGCGGGAGCTCTGGTTAGTCGGCCCAATTGAGGTAGTATGTACATGAATGTATAGTTAAAGTGACTATGCATATATGATAAACAGAGAGTAGCAGCATCGTAAAAAGAGGGGTTGGGGGGTTGGGAGGGCACACAATGCAAATAGTCCAGGTAGCCATTTGATTACTTTTTCAGGAGTCTTATGGCTTGGGGGTAAAGACTGTTGAGAAGCCTTTTTGCTCTAGACTTGGCACTCCGGTACCACTTGCCATGCGGTAGTAGAGAGAACAGTCTATGACTGGGGTGGCTGGGGTCTTTGACAATTTTTAGGGCCTTCCTCTGACACCGCCTGGTGTAGAGGTCCTGGATGGCAGGCAGCTTGGCCCCAGTGATGTACTGGGCAGTACACACTACCTTCTGTAGTGCCTTGCGGTCAGAGGCTGAGCAATTGCCGTACCAGGCAGTGATGCAACCAGTCAGGATGCTATCGATGTTGCAGCTGTAGAACCTTTTGAGGATCTCAGGACCCATGTCAAATCTTTTTAGTTTCCTCAGGGGGAATAGGCTTTGTCGTGCCCTCTTCACGACTGTCTTGGTGTGTTTGGACCATTCTAGTTTGTTGTTGATGTGGACACCAAGGAACTTGAAGCTCTCAACCTGCTCCACTACAGCCCCGTCGATGAGAATGGGGGCGTGCTCGGTCCTCCTTTTCCTATAGTCCACAATCATCTCCTTAGTCTTGGTTACATTGAGGGAGAGGTTGTAATTCTGGCACCACCCGGCCAGGTCTCTGACCTCCTCCCTATAGGCTTTCTCGTCATTGTCGGTGTTCAGGCCTACCACTGTTGTGTCGTCTGCAAACGTAATGATGGTGTTGGAGTCGTGCCTGGCCATGCAATTGTGGGTGAACAGGGAGTACAGGAGGTGCTAAGCACGCACCCCTGGGGAGCTCCAGTATTGAGGATCAGCGTGGCAGCGTGACAATGACCCTAAGCATACTGCTAAAGCATCACTCGAGTGGTTTAAGGGGAAACATATGTCGTGTCTTTGGGGTACCATTAAACTGAAGACATGTTTATCAATTAACTCCCTGTAATTATTATCACGCGATTAAACTGATTAATCGTTTAATTGTAATTAACTAGGAGATTGAGGCACCAAGGAAAATATTCAGATTACAAAGTTATAATTTTCCTAATATAACTTTCCTATATTATACTATTATAGTATAGGCCGATTATGTTCTGGTTTAAATGGTGTATTTTACCTCGCGTCCAGTCTCATTCCAAACGTCGTAAATTGTTGTATCTGCACGAACCCAGTCTTTACTAAAATCATCCATACATCAATTGTCTTAAAATCATTTATTTACTACACTAAGTAATTAACAGAAAACATACAAATAGTAATTATCGTCACAAAGAATTGGTAGAGGAATGTGCCCTTGTGGGCTAAACAGGCAGGTCGGCCTGTTGAACAATGGATCATAAAAGGTCAGCTGTGGCACACAGAGTTCATTAATATTAACAATTGATATGCTAATCCTTTGCACATGAACGCTCACTCATTCGGGAACAATTGCAATCAATATATATTTACGCTCAGGGTGTCCTCGGGATCCTTGTTGGAGAGTTCTGTTCTGTTGGAGAGTTTTGTCCGCGTTCTCTCTCTCTCTCTCTCTCGGTTAGAATGGATCTTTCAGAGCGACATTCATTAATGTTGTCATAGAATGGATGTTTCGTCGGTCTTCACGTTCAATTATATAATTTCTAGCTGCAGACTATTAATTAATATCAAAGACTTGTTCTTATTCTGTCGGTCTCGATAGTCTAAAAGTTAACCACGTGGTGTAGTTCACTTTCAGTATAGGAATTGGATGGTCAAACCTACTGGCCCACTCGCCATGGAGTGGAGGCCTGGTCTCCAGAAATGTAAATCAGGGTGGGTTTTATAGTGACCCTAGAACAGGCTTGTCAAATGACGCCTGGTCCTGTCTGTGTCCCTGGGGGGCGTGCCGATGACTGAGTTAAGCTTGGTACAGAAATCCAATTCTATCACATTAACATCAGTACATAGCATCTCAATGTATTACAAATAGCTTTATCCTTATTAATACTTTTTATACAACCATTATGATGCAAGTCTCATCGCTGAGGCTATTATATAAACCGTTTTATGGTAATATGGCTATATGGTCTCTTCTGAGTATCACAAAATTGTACCAAGCGGACCAGTTCGTAGCTGGATTCTTCACCAATCTTTCATACCTTCTCCAGAACACAAATGTCGCTTGGCTCCCCAATTCTGTGAGTTGGAAGAATTTCTTGTGTCTCTCTATGGGCCATGTGGCAAGAGATTCTCCTCTTAGTTTTACAACCCTTTCACACAGGGCCTGGGTTGGGGGGAAGGTAGGTTGGGGGATGGTACAAAGGGGAGGGGGTCAACTGTCCTCCCTGTACTCAAAGAGGCCAACGTCATGACACATTTAAATGTCTTGGAATGGCCCAGTCAAAGCCCTGCCCTCAATCCAATTGAGAATCTGTGGTATGACTTAAAGATTGCTGTACACCAGTGGAACTCATCCAACTTGAAGGAGTTGGAGCAGTTTTTCCTTGAAGAATGGGCAGAAATCCCAGTGGCTAGATGTGCCAAGCTTATAGAGACATACCCCAAGAGACTTGCAGCTGTAATTGCTGCAAAAGGTGGCTCTACAAATTATTGACTTTGGGGCGGTGAATAGTTATACACGCTCAAGTTGTCTGGGGTTTTTTATTTTTATTTCTTGTTTGTTTCGCAATTCTAAATATTTTGCATCTTCAAAGTGGTAGGCATGTTGTGTAAATTAAATGATACAAACCCCCCAAAAATCCATTTTAATTCCAGGTTGTAAGGCAACAAAATAGGAAAAATGCCAAGGAGGATGAATACTTTTGCAAGCCACTATACATAAAAAGACATGGCTACCCAAAGACGAGGGAGGTAAAGAGAGAGAGACAAAATGTATTCGAAATGTTATCTTATTAAACCCAGAGGAATAATCAAAATACATCCAAATAAATATTTGCCTGCCATAGCCAGAGAGAGAGAGAGAGACGTTGCAACAGACAGACGTTGCAACAGACAGACGTTGTAACAGACAGACCTTGTAACAGACAGACCTTGTAACAGACAGACCTTGTAACAGACAGACCTTGTAACAGACAGACCTTGTAACAGACAGACCTTGTAACAGACAGAAGTTGTATCAGACAGACCTTGTATCAGACAGACCTTGTAACAGACAGACCTTGTAACAGACAGACCTTGTATCAGACAGACCTTGTAACAGACAGACCTTGTAACAGACAGACCTTATATCAGACAGACCTTATATCAGACAGACCTTGTATCAGACAGACCTTGTAACAGACAGACCTTGTAACAGACAGACCTTGTAACAGACCTTGTAACAGACACACCTTGTAGAGACAGACGTTGCAACAGACAGACCTTGTAACAGACAGAAGTTGTATCAGACAGACCTTGTAACAGACAGACCTTGTAACAGACAGACGTTGTATCAGACAGACCTTGTAACAGACAGAAGTTGTATCAGACAGACCTTGTATCAGACAGACCTTGTAACAGACAGACCTTGTAACAGACAGACCTTGTAACAGACAGACCTTGTAACAGACAGACCTTGTAACAGACAGACGTTGCAACAGACAGACGTTTCAACAGACAGACCTTGTAACAGACAGACCTTGTAACAGACAGACCTTGTAACAGACAGACGTTGTAACAGACAGATGTTTCAACAGACAGACCTTGTAACAGACAGAAGTTGTATCAGACAGACCTTGTAACAGACAGACCTTGTAACAGACAGACCTTGTAACAGACAGACCTTGTAACAGACAGAAGTTGTAACAGACAGACCTTGTATCAGACAGACCTTGTAACAGACAGAAGTTGTATCAGACAGACCTTGTAACAGACAGACCTTGTAACAGACAGAAGTTGTAACAGACAGACCTTGTATCAGACAGACCTTGTAACAGACAGAAGTTGTATCAGACAGACCTTGTAACAGACAGACCTTGTAACAGACCTTGTAAAATACAGGCTTTCTCAGACTGTGGTCCTGCTAAGCCCCGAGGCATTCAGATGAATAGAAAGTACTCCATTACCCTCCGCCTTAGCCTCATGGATTACTTTAATTGCAGTTTGAAAAGAACCAAGAAGTTTTTTGGGGCATAAAGTCAACCTCAAATTCTCTTTCATTGTGTGTGTGTGTGTGTGTGTGTGTGTGTGTGTGCGTGCGTGCGTGCGTGCGTGCGTGCATTCCCACTTATTTGTGTATCAAGTGGGGTGACAACATATTTTCACTCGTTGCTCTGTGCAGAATATTCAATCGTTTCTTGTTTTCCTCCTTCTCTCCGTCTGTTTCGCCTTCCCATCTGAGACGGTGTTTGCCTATAGCCAACATGGATCTGTGAAGGAACAGCCTAGTAAAGACTGGTGTAAGACTGCCACGAACCAGTCACAGACACATTGGGAACTATTTCTTCCACCTCATCCCTGCTACCAACTGCTCTCCTAACTAAGGCTGTTTTCCATGACATAGACTGACCAGGTGAATCCAGGTGAAAGCTATGATCACTTATTGATCTCACCTTTTAAATCCACTTCAATCAGTGTAGATGAAGGGGAGGAGACAGGTTAAAAAAATATTTTTAAGCCTTGAAACAATTGAGACATGGATTGTGTATGAGTGCCATTCAGAGGGTGAGAGGGAAAGATACAAGATTTAAGTGCCTTTGAATGAGCTATGGCAGTAGGTGCCAGACGGACTGGTTTGTGTCAAGAACTGCAATGCTGCTGGGTTTTTCACACTCAACAGTTTCCTGTGTGTATCAAGAATGGCACACCACCCAAAGGACAACCAACTCCCTGTGGAACGCTTTCGACACATTGTAAAGTCCATGCCTCGACAAACTGAGGGTGTTGTGAGGGCAAAACGGTGCGCTACAACTCAACATTAGGAAGGTGTTCCTAATGTTTGGATTACTCAGTGTAGATGGTGAATGTGTGTGCTGTCAGAGAGAGAGAGAGACACAGACACAGAGAGATAGAGAGACTGGGAGAGAGAGAGAGAGAGAGAGAGAGAGAGAGAGCGAGAGAGCCGTACACACCTACCTTCACACAACACGCAAAAGAATTCCAGTCCAATTATTCCCCAGAATGTTTTTGAAAACTCCACTGGGAGTCCATCGACCCCCGTTACACGGCCGGGGGACATCTGGGTTACAGCCTCTGCCAGTTCATGGGACAACAGAGGAATGTCCATTTCATCTCTCTGTGCCAGAGAGAGCTTAGGGAGTTCTGCAAACAAGACCTAAGCACACATATGATCACACAGTTCTGCCCTATACAACTCAGTATAAAACTCCACAGTTCACTCCCGCATCTCTCCCACCACAGAGGTCACCAGCCCATCAGACAGCCGTAGACAATTCATACCCTTGGCTTCACCGCTGTCACGACTTCCGCCGGAGTCGGTCCCTCTCCTTGTTCGAGCGGCACTCGGCGGTCGACGTCAACGGCCTTCTAGCCATCGCCGATCCACTTTTCATTTTCCATTTGTTTTGTCTTTGTTTTCTACACACGTGGTTTCAATTCCCCCATTACATGTTCATTATTTAACCCTCTGGTTTCCCCCATGTTTGTGTGCATGTTTGTTCTATTGTTCAGGCTGTTACTGACGGCTGGTATTTTGTTGCAGGGTTTTGTTATTACGCCCGTTTATTTCGTGGTACCGGTATTTTTCCCACACCGTAGTATTGTGTTTATACTGGTGTTATCTTGTATTAAATACCTTGTCCACGCATCTCAGGTCTCCTGTGCCTGACTCCTTTCACCAGTTACCCACAGCCTTGACAACCACTCTGTCTTTCCAAACCTAAGAAGAAGGAGCAGGGAGCATCCATCTCCTTGAGCATGGAGAACCTAGCTCTTACAAGTGCTCCCTTTGCTTTAACCTGGAAAAAACTGCCCAGGTCCCTACGTAATTCAGCTAAATTAGCCTGGAGGCCTACATTGCCTTTCCCCACCATCTCTACCTCCATCTCACTAATACTATGCTCGAGTTCCCTCAATACACTCCTAGCCTCTGAGGATGAGAGCGTTGTATACTGTTGACAGAAAAGCCTAATTTGGAGTTTCTCACATCCCACCATTGACTCAGAGACTCATACTTCTCTCTTTGCTGCCTCCACCTTTCCCAAAAAATTGGGAAACTTGAGCAAAAGGTAGCACCTTGCAATAGCTTTACATTAAACTTCCAATGGGATGCATGCCGAGGCCCTGGTGAAATAGACAGCCGAGCCATGGTTATGTGGTGATCTGAAAACCCCACAGGGAGAATGGTAGCACCCAACAGCCTATTTCTATGATTCCTGGACATGTAAAACCGAGTCCGTGCTGCACTCACCCTAGCCCCCAAAACCTTCACCCATGTATACTGTCTTGTGTTGGGATGTCTAGTTCTCCCAACATCCATTAGGTCGAACTGATTAATGATGTCCCTTAACACTCCCACTGACCCTGAATGAGGCTCTTCCCCATTTCTGTCTTTCGTAAAATCCATTGTACAGTTCCAGTCCCCGCCGACCACCAGCATCTCCTCAGGTGCTACCTGTGAGAGTTCCTGTCTAAGACTCCCAAATAGAACCCCCCTCTCTCTCCCTGTGTTAGGTGCATACACATTTATAAGGACAAAACCCATGTTGTTAATTTCTGCTTTTACAACAAGCAGCCTACCACTACACACCTCCATTGAGGAGCACATTGTTACAGACAGACCTGATACAAAAAGGACTGCCATCCCTGCACTAAAATTTGTTCCATGGCTCAACACACTTGCCCCTTTCCACCAGAACCCCAACTCGACTTCATTCACCACATCACTATGCATCTCCTGCAGAAACAACACCTGTGCTTTGTTTTGTTTTTCATTTTCACCCATCCCACTCCTCTTTCCCGCATCTCTGGCACCATTTAGATTAAACAAGCCTACCCAAAGAGTATCCATAAGAAGTGGGAGAAAAGCCAGCAAAGAAAGAGACCAATAGCAAAGCTCAAAAAGCCCCAGTGCCAGAAAGAAACTATACATCTAAACAGTGTCTGAAGGTAGGACCTTACGCACTGTTGTGACCCACTTCCTCAACCTAAACCGTTTCCTGGGTGAGAGGACACCATGCCCCTCATTTTTCATAGCATATTGTGCTGATCTTACAAACTTTCTCGGATCAGAAAAAAAGTCTCAAAATGTACTTTTTTCCCCCTTGGTCTCATTCAGGAACCTTGTCTGTTCCCTCGCCGTATACTTTGACCCCTCCGCTTGACTGGCTGTCAGCTCCGGACCCATTATGGAAAAGTCTGATAAAAAGGCCTCCTCATCATCCTCAGACTCACTTTCCTCCTCCTCATCTTCATCTCTCATCCCGACCACATGCCCTTCCTCTCTGGTCAGGGCCTTCCCCCAGCACCAGGCAAAGGTTCCTTGGTGCCTTTGACCACACCAGCCTCTCCCCTCCCAACTTCTTTCTTCTCCCCCTTTTTCCTTTTCCGCTTGACACCCTCCTCCCCCCTAGTCTCTTATACTTCCCCACTATACTCTCCTCATTCACTAGCATAGCATGACTAGGCCCACCCTCATCTACACCACCATCCATAACCTGACTAGGCCCAGCCTCATCTACACCACCATCCATATCCTGACTAGACCCAGCCTCATCTGCACCACCATCCATTACCTGACTAGACCCAGCCTCATCTACACCACCATCCATAACCTGACTAGACCCAGCCTCATCTACACCACCATCCATAACCTGACTAGACCCAGCCTCATCTGCACCACCATCCATTACCTGACTAGACCCAGCCTCATCTACACCACCATCCATAACCTGACTAGGCCCAGCCTCATCTGCACCACCATCAAAGCATGACTAGGCCCAGCCTCAGCTACACCACCATCAATAGCATGACTAGACCCAGCCTCATCTACACCACCATCAATAGCATGACTAGGCCCAGCCTCATTGCCCCCTGCATGTTGACCTCGATTTCCCCCACTGGCACTTGTACCCTGACCTTGTCTACGGCCTTTATGTGGGCACGTAAAGCTCTTATGCCCCAAATCCCCACATTCAAAACACTGTAGACTATCTGTGCTGGCAAACCCTGCGTAGAGCCCCTCCCCATGCCTCACTTTAAAATGCACATTTAGCTGTTGCTCATTGTTACTCAGAAACATAAACACTTGCCTCCGGAATGAAACAACGTGCTTAATGGCATCTGCCTGAAAACCTGCCGACAGGACAGGAAAACCTCTAGCAAACTTACCAAAACAACTCAGCTCTTTCCTGATTTGATAATCCATAGTGAATGGAGGCAAATTTGCGACTACCACCCTGGTCGAAGGGGTAGAAAGAGGCGAAATTGGCACCAACACACCCCTTACAAATATTCCACTAGCAAGAGGCCTACCCACCAAATTTGCTCTTTTCATGAACACAACCACAGCTTTGTTCATTCTAGAAGCGGAATGTATAAATTCAGCTCCTACCTGTTTACCGACCACGAGCAGAACCTCCTCCACCTTAACTTCATTCTCAGGAACACACCTGAATCCATGCCGTATCGACAGCATCTCCTTCCACCCTAAACTTTGAAAAAACCTGTGGATACCACTAAAACAAATAGTGCATTAACCCTCCACCATAGAAAATAAAAATTGAAAGAAAAGACCAAGGACAGAATCCAGAAATTAAGTTAGGACAGAGCCCTCCAAACAAAACACTCAAACGTCGAAAATCTCCCACCGTGCACTGCGAGAGAGAGAGAGAACATCATTCTCTACACTTCTTAGATTCACCACAAATACATACTGTACATACACACGCTCACAAACACAGACCCGTACACACACACCCAGACACACAACACACACACACCCCCATACACACACACACACAGACACACAGACACACACACACATACACACACACACACACACACACACACTCACACACACACACACACATACCCATACACACAGACACAGACACACATACATACTGTACATACACACGCTCACGCTCACAGACCCATACACAGACTTGCACACACACACACCCACAGACACAAACACACAAACACCACCCTGTCACCTTTACAATTAATCTAACATATCGCAGCGGGCCAATCTAGGTGAGAATAAAAACTGTGATCAGTGTTGACACATCTGATAAGATCAACTAGAGGACTTGTTGATGACTGGAGAGTGAGGGGTCAAGGGTCAAAGTTCACCCAGATGTCACCCAGAGCTCACTGACAGGCTGAAGAGAGCATGGGTAAGTGGAGACCTAATCATAGCAAGGAGAGAGATAGAGATTGGGAAAGAAAGAAAGAAAGAAAGAAAGAAAGAAAGAAAGAAAGAAAGAAAGAGAGAGAGAGAGAGAGAGAGAGAAATACAGAAAGATTAAGAGCGTTTCTATGCGGAGAGTGAGAGAGGGAAAGACAGAAAGACAAAAAGATTGATAGTCAGAGAGACAGAGGGAAAGACAAAAAGATTGATAGTCAGAGAGACAGAGGGAAAGACAGAAAGATTGATAGCCAGAGAGACAGAGGGAAAAACAGAAAGATTGATAGCCAGAGAGACAGAGGGAAAGACAGAAAGATTGATAGCCAGAGAGACAGAGGGAAAAACAGAAAGATTGATAGCCAGAGAGACAGAGGGAAAGACAGAAAGATTGATAGTCAGAGAGACAGAGGGAAAAACAGAAAGATTGATAGCCAGAGAGACAGAGGGAAAGACAGAAAGATTGATAGCCAGAGAGACAGAGGGAAAGACAGAAAGATTAAGAGGTGGAGAGAGACAGAGGGAAAGGCCAAAAGAAGGTTGTCATTGTTTCATTTATTGTGCGTGTGTGCGTGTGCACGTGCACGTGCATGTGAGTGCAGGGGCTTATCAATAAAGGAAAACCAATGCAGTTCAATTAATGAAGTGCTTTGATAGTTCCCTACAGCACTCCGGCTCTCCACCTCCTTTCTCCTCCTTTCTTTCCTCTGCTGTTACAGACAGGGAAGACTGATTCAGAGGTACAGATAGGGAAGACTGATTCAGAGGTACAAATAGGGAAGACTGATTCAGAGGTACAGATAGGGAAGACTGATTCAGAGGTACAGATAGGGAAGACTGATTCACAGGTACAAATAGGCGAGACTGATTCAGAGGTACAGATAGGGAAGACTGATTCAGAGGTACAAATAGGCGAGACTGATTCAGAGGTACAGATAGGGAAGACTGATTCAGAGGTACAGATAGGGAAGACTGATTCAGAGGTACAGATAGGCGAGACTGATTCAGAGGTACAGATAGGGAAGACTGATTCAGAGGTACAGATAGGGAAGACTGATTCAGAGGTACAGATAGGCGAGACTGATTCAGAGGTACAGATAGGGAAGACTGATTCAGAGGTACAGATAGGCCAGACTGATTCAGAGGTACAGATAGGGAAGACTGATTCAGAGGCACAGATAGGGCAGACTGATTCAGAGGCACAGATGGGGCAGACTGATTCAGAGGTACAAATAGGGCAGACTGATTCAGAGGTACAAATAGGGCAGACTGATTCAGAGGTACAGATAGGCCAGACTGATTCAGAGGTATAAGGGGGAAAGGAAAGGGGGATACCTAGTCAGTTGTACAACTGCATGCATTCAACTGAAATGTGTCTTCCGCGTTTAACCCAACCCCTCTGAATCAGAGAGGTGCGCGGGGCTGCCATAATCGACATCCACATCTTCGGCGCCCGGGGAAGAGTGGGTTAACTACCTTAGATAGAGCAGACTGATTCAGAGGTACAGATAGGGAAGACTGATTTAGAGATATAGTTAGGGCAAATTTATTCAGAGGTACAGAAAGGGTAGACTGATTCAGAGGTACAAATGGGGAAGACTGATTCAGAGGTACAGAAAGGGTAGACTGATTCAGAGGTACAAATGGGGAAGACTGATTCAGAGGTACAGAAAGGGTAGACTGATTCAGAGGTACAGAAAGGGTAGACTGATTCAGAGGTACAGATAGGGCAGACTGATTCAGAGGTACAGATAGGGCAGACTGATTCAGAGGTACAGATAGGGCAGACTGATTCAGAGGTACAGATAGGCCAGACTGATTCAGAGGTACAGATCATTGAGGTCACGTGTCTTCTAGCTCTTCCTCTTCTCTCCTCATCCTTTTCATTACCCTCTTTGTTTCTTTGAAATATTTTTTGACCTCCGAATATTCTTATTTTCATCCCTTCTTCTCTCTCTCTCCCCCTCTCTCTCTCTTCTCTCTCACTCCCCCTCTCTCTCTTCTCTCTCTCCCCCTCTCTCTCTTCTCTCTCGCTCCCCCTCTCTCTCTTCTCTCTCTCCCCCTCTCTCTCTTCTCTCTCGCTCCCCCTCTCTCTCTTCTCTCTCTCAACCCGATATGACATCTTTGGACATTAGAGAACACTGGGGAGCATTACTCAGTGAGGAAGCAGAAGGTAATGGGGTGAAAATGTAAACACTACTCCTCTGATTAAAAGCCTGTGTGTGGGGTGTGGTGTCCAGGGTCATTCCTCCAGGGGTTTTGGCTGTGGTCCATGGAAAGGACAGGGGACAGGGATGGTGAAAGAGGCTCAGCATCAGCACTTATGTAACTAGACGAGGGAGTGTATTACTTCATCATCGCTCTATCATGTTGATGGGTATAATTGCCTCTCTCTCACACACGCACGCATGCAAGCACGGACGCACACGCACACACGCACACTCACACACACACACACACACACACATTAGACTCAGTTCTTTGTGACTCAATAAAGAACAGAAACAGCAAGAATAAACACAGAGACATTACAGTTCTGCAGTCTCTCTTCCATCCTCTCCTCTCCTCTCTCATACTCTCTGTCAAATTCTCTCTCTCTCTTAATCTCTCAAGACCAAACCACAAACCTCAAATGACAGCGAGAGAGTTAGACCTATCAACCTTGTCTAAACCCCTCAATATCGCAGGTTAGTAAAAAACACTGATTAATAGGAACATCTTAAAAGGGCCGAAAAACCACTTTAAAAGAAAGATCCAAATAATTGAATGGTCTCATGCCGTGACCCCACTCTCCGAGGGTGTCTCAGGGGGTGTGGGATATGCAAAAAGCACACTGTACAGGTTATACACTTGAATATGTGAAACAGGACAAATATAAGTATCCCCTGTTTGACCTTGACCTAACAATATCCTTCTTCTAATTGAAAGAGAATTACATAAAGAGAAAGAGAACAGAGAAACAGAAAGTGACAATGTGTTGCACATAAACCAGCCTGACACTGACCCTCCAAGCCCTGAGGTCACACACAGACACACAAACACAGACACAAAGACACAAACACAGACACACACACACATAGACACACACAAACACACACACACACACACACACACACATGCATATACAGTGTCAGTCAAAAGTTTGGACACACCTTCTCATTCAAGGTTTTTCTTTATTTTTACTATTTTCTACATTGTAAAATAATAGTGAAGACATCAAAACTGTGAGAGAAAAAACACATATGCCTCAATTCCATTTGATTTGACTTTAATCTGACCATGAAGGCCTGATTCATGCAGTGTCCTCTGAACAGTTGATGTTGATATGTGTCTGTTACTTGAACTCTGTGAAGTATTTATTTGGGCTGCAATTTCTGAGGCTGGTAACTCTAATGAACTAATCCTCTGCAGCAGAGGTAACTCTGGGTCTTCCTTTCCTGTGGTGGTCCTCATGAGAGCCAGTTTCATCATAGCGCTTGATGTTTTGTGCGACTGCACATGAGGAAACATTCAACATTGTCCGTATTGACTGACCTTCATGTCTTAAAGTAATGATGCACTGTCATTTCTCTTTGCTTATTTGAGCTGTTCTTGCATAATATGGACTTGGTCTTTTACATTTAACCAAATAGAGCTATCTTCTGTGTACCACCCCTACCTTTGCCTTGATGACAGCTTTGCACACTCTTGGCATTCTCTTAACCAGCTTCATGAGGTAGTCACCTGGAATGCATTTCAATTAACAGGTGTGCCTTGTTAAAAAGTTAATTTGTGGAATTTCTTTCCTTCTTAATGCGTTTGAGACAATCACTTGTCTTATTACAAGGTAGGGTGGTATACAGAAGATAGTGCTATTTGGTAAAAGACCAAGTCCATATTATGGCAAGAACAGGTCAAATAAGCAAAGAGAAACTACAGTCCATCATTACTTTAAGACATGAAGGTCAGTCAATATGGACAATGTTGAATGTTTCCTCATGTGCAGTCGCAAAAACTATCAAGCGCTATGATGAAACTGGCTCTCATGAGGACCGCCACAGGAAAGGAAAACACAGAGTTACCTCTGCTGCAGAGGATAAGTTCATTAGAGTTACCAGCGAAATTGCAGCGCATTCTTCACCACACTGTCTGTGTGGGTGGACCATTTCAGTTTGTCTGTGATGTGTATGTTGAGGACCTTAAAACTTTCCACCTTTTCCACTGGTGTCCCTTCAATGTGGATAGGGGGGTGCTCCCTCTGCTGTTCCCTGAAGTCCACGATTGTCTCCTTTGTTTTGTTGACGTTGAGTGAGAGGTTGTTTTCCTGACACCACACTCCAAGTGCCCTCACCTCCTCCCTGTAGGCTGTCTCATCGTTGTTGGTAATCAAGCCCACTACTGTTCTGTCGTCTACAAACCTGATGATTGAGTTGGAGGCATGCATGGCCACGCAGGCATGGGTGAACAGGGAGAACAGGAGGGGGCTGAGCACGCACCCTTGTGGGGCCCCAGTGTTGAGGGTCAGCAAAGTGGAGATGTTGTTTCCTACCTTCACCACCTGGGGGCGGCCCGTCAAAGTCCAGGACCCAATTGCACAGGGCAGGGTTGAGACCCAGGGCCTCCAGCTTGATGATGAGCTTGGAGGGAACTATGGTGTTGAATGCTGAGCTGTAGTCAATGAACAGCATTCTTACATAGGTATTTTGTCCAGATGGGATAGGGCAGTGTGCAGTGTGATGGCAATTGCGTCGTCTGTGGACCTGTTGGGGCAGTATGTTAACTGAAGTGGGTCTAGGGTGGCCGATAAGGATGAGGTGATATGATCCTTGACTAGTCTCTCAAAACACTTCATGATGACAGAAGTGAGTGCTACAGGGCGATAGTCATTTAGTTCAGTTATCTTTGCCTTCTTGAGTACAGGAACAATGGTAGCCATCTCGAAGCATGTGGGGACAGCAGACTGGGATAAGGAGCGATTTAATATGTCCGTAAACACACCAGCCAGTTGGTCTGTGCATGCACTGAGGACGCGGCTAGGGATGCCGTCTGGGCCAGCAGCCTTGTGAGGATTAGCATGTTTAAATGTATTATTCACGTCAGCCACGGAGAAGGAGAGGGGGGAGTGCAGTCCTTGTTATCGGGCCGAGATGGTGGCACTGTGTTATCCTCAAAGTGTGCAAAAGGTGTTTAGTTTGTCTGGAAGCAAGATGTCGGTGTCCGTGACATGGCTGGTTTTTCTTTTGTAGTCCGTGATTGTCTGTAGACCCTGCCACATACGTCTCGTGTCTGAGCTGTTGAATTGCATATCCAGTTTGTCTCTATACTGACATTTTGCCTGTTTGATTGCCTTGCGGAGGGAATAACTACACTGTTTGTATTCGACCATAATCCCAGTCACCTTTCCATGGTTAAATGTGGTGTTTTGCGCTTTCAGTTTTGTGCAAATGCCACCATCTATCCATGGTTTATGGTTAGGGTAGGTTTTAATAGTCACAGTGGGTACATCTCCACAACACTTCCTTATAAACTCACTCACCGAATCAGCATATACGTCGATATTATGCTCTGAGGCTACCTGGAACATATCCCAGTCTGCGTGATCAATACAATCTTGATGCATGGATTCCAATTGGTCAGACCAGCGTTGAATAGACCTAATCACGTGTGCTTCCTGTTTTAGTTTCTGCCTATAGGAAGGGAGGAGCTAAATGGAGTCATGGTCAGATTTGCCGAAAGGAGGGCAGGGGAGGGCCTTGTATGCATCGCGGAAGTTAGAGTAACAGTGGTCCAGTGTTTTTCCAGCGCGAGTGCTACAGTTGATATGCTGATCAAATTTAGGTAACATTGTTCTCAAATTTGCTTTGTTAAAATCCCCAGCTACAATAAATGCAGCCTCAGGATATTTGGTTTCCAGTTTCAATAAATTCCAGTGAATTTCCTTGAGAGCCGTCGTGTTATCGGCTTGATGGGAGATACACATGGCTGTGACAATAACCAAAGATAATTCTCTTGGGAGGTAATATAGTCGGCATTTGATTGTGAGGAATTCTAGGTCAGGTGAACAAAAGGACTTGAGTTCCTGTATGTTGTTACAATTACACCATGAGTCGTTAATCATGAAACTTACACCCCCGCACTTCTTCTTCCCGGAGAGATGTTTATTCCCATAGGCGCGATGCATGGAGAATCCAAGTGGCTGTACCGACTCCGACAACATATCCCGAGACAGCCATGTTTCCTTGAAACAGTATGTTACAATCCCTGATGTCTCTCTGGAAAGCAACCCTTGCCCTGATTCCGTCGACCTTGTTATCTAGGGACTGGACATTAGCGAGTAATATACTCGGAAGAGGTGGGTGGTGTTCGCGCCTTCGAAGTCTGACCAGAAGACCGCTCCGTCTCCCTCTTCTCCGGCGGCATTGTTTTGGGTTGGCCTCTGGAATCAATTCAAATGCCCTGGGTGGTGCGGACAAGAATCCTCTTCGGGAAAGTCGTATTCCTGGCCATAGTGCTGGTAAGTTCACGTCGCTATGATATCCAATAGTTTTTCCCAGCTGTATGTAATAACACCTAATATTTTCTGGGCTAGGGATGTAATAAATAATACATTAAAAAACAAACTACTGCAAAATTTCCTAAGGACTAGAAGCGAGGCAGCCCTCTCTGTCGGCGCCATCGTGTTGGAGAAATTCGTCAAAGAAACCACTACTAAAGGACACCAATAAGAAGAAGAGATTTGATTGGGCCAAGAAACATCAGCAATGGGCATTAGACTGATGGAAATTTTTCCTTTGGTCTGATGAGTCCAAATTTGCGATTTTTGGTTCCAACCGCCGTGTCTTTGTGAGACGCAGAGTAGGCTGTGTAAGGGCTATTTGACCAAGAAGGAGAGGGATGGAGTGCTGCATCAGATGACTTGGCCTCCACAATCACCCGACCTACATCCAATTGAGATGATTTGGGATGAGTTGAACCGCAGAGTAAAGGAAAAACAGCCAACAAGTGCTCAGCATATGTGGGAACTCCATCAAGACTGTTGGAAAAGCATTCCTCATGAAGCTGGTTGAGAGAATGCCAAGAGTGTGCAAAGCTGTCATCAAGGCAAAGGGTGGCTACTTTGAAGAATTTCAAATATAAAATATACTTTGATTTGTTTAACACTTTTTTGTTTACTACATGATTCCATATGTGCTATTTCATAGTTTTGATGTCTTCACTATTATTCTGTAA
This sequence comes from Salmo trutta, assembly GCF_901001165.1. Taxonomy (NCBI): domain Eukaryota; kingdom Metazoa; phylum Chordata; class Actinopteri; order Salmoniformes; family Salmonidae; genus Salmo; species Salmo trutta. The sequence goes on along the minus strand of NC_042982.1, from coordinate 37,489,937 downwards.
TGTAGAAAATAGTCAAAAGAAAGAAAATATCTTGTATGAGTAGGTGTGTCCAAACTTTTGACTGGTACTGTAGATGAAAGAAAATAAGAAATAAGAGGAGAAAACCAGACGAGTGAAAGAGACTGCTTAACATTTGAACCCAGACTCCACAGAGGCAGAAGATATTTGTTACAAATCGTTTGTATTCTCTCTTACTCCTCCTGGAATGAAGACATTTTACACTGCAGAGAATGTAGAGGAGACAATGACCCTGGTGTTTGCATGCATGCATGAGTGTGTGTGTGTGTGTGCGTGCATGTGCTCGCGCATGCATTTGTGGACTGTTCACACTTAAGAAAGCTTATCCTTGAACAGTGAAAAAGCTGTTAGTCATGAAGCAGGTTAATGAAACATTCCACCTTGCCATTGTCCTGCGTAGGTGTGGACAGTAGATGTTCTTCTCTGTCCTCTCTATTGGGATTTGAAGAGAAATGTGTATTATTAATCATCAGAACCACAGTGTTTTCCCGTACTTACCGTACAGTGATATTACACTATGATTTACGGTGACATTTCCGGTTCAGTTTTAGGGTGTTTTTCCTAACTCATTTCTACAACTCTGAAGAAGTGTCCCAGTTCTGTGTTTGTGTTCCATTTGTAGTCTCAGTGTTTGTGATCCATTTGTAGTCTCAGTGTTTGTGTTCCATTTGTTTTCTCAGTGTTTGTGTTCCATTTGTAATCTCAGTGTTAGTATTTCTTCATGTTTTTTTATTTTTCAGGGCGTGTGTTGTTTTGGTTTTTGTGAGAGAGAAATTAGGCACTTTCTCCCCTCCGGATGTGCTCCAGTTTGATGTTCCCTTCCTCTGTGTGTGTGTGTGTGTGTGTGTGTGTGTGTGTGTGTGTGTGTGTGTGTGTGTAAACTCTATGGAACAACTCATTAAGCGATGACATAAAAAGCATTATGTACAGCTGTACTACAACACAACAACGAAACCTGCAGTCAGCTAGTCATACCAGAGTGTTAGGTCACACACACACACACACACACACACACACACACACACACACACACACACACACACACACACACATTTACGTGCAGATAACACAACTTTTTCTTTCTTGCTCTCTCACTCCGCCTCCATTCCCCTCAGTCTTCAAGATACTCAACTTCCATTCTTCTCCTCAGAGTGTGACATCATAGGAGAGTGCTTCTGGAAGCAGGTATCTTCCCCTCAGAGGGTGACATCATAGGAGAATACTTCTGAAAGCAGGTGTCTTCCCCTCAGAGGGTGACATCATAGGAGCTCTTCTGGAAGCGGGTGTTTCTTTTCCTCTCTTTGGTTGGATGCTTTTCCACTGAAACAAGCCAGATTCAATATCAATGGGTACTGTTACATGCACACAATAATGTGATTATTGTGGATAGACAGATTAATATAATAGTTTGATTAATAACTTTTCAAGTTCATAACTGTGCACTCTCCTCAAATAATAGCATGGTATTCTTTCACTGTAATAGATACTGTAAATTGGACAGTGCAGTTAGATTAACAAGAATGTAAGCTTTCTGACAATATCACATATGTCTATGTCCTGGGAAATGTTCTTGTTACTTACAACCTCATGCTAATCGCATTAGCCTACGTTAGCTCAACCGTCCCACGGGGGACCCATCAATCCTGTAGAACCAATTAGGCATATTTGGGCAGTCTTGATACAAAATGTTGAACAGAAATGCAATGGTTCATTGGATCATTCTAAAACTTGCACATACACTGCTGCCATCTAGTGGACAAAATCTAAATTGCACTTGGGCTGGAATAATACATTATGGCCTTTCTCTTGCATTTCAAAGATGATGGTACAAAACAAATACAAAAAAAGCACGTTTTTTGTGTATTATCTTTTACCAGATCTAATGTGTTATATTCTCATACATTGATTTCACATTTCCACAAACTTCAAAGTGTTTCCTTTCAAATGATATCAAGAATATGCATATCCTTTCTTCAGGTCATGAGCTAAAGGCAGTTAGATTTGGGTATGTCATTTTAGGCGAAAATTGAAAAAAAGGGGCGGATCACCAACTTTTTCCTGTTTACATGGACACATCTGAGATCAGGAGACCTGATGTCACTCTGATAAATGCAGAAAATCCCCTATCTATATAAATGTTCTTGTAACGGCCGCCGTAGTGAATGGACCAAGGCGCAGCGGGTTGAGTACTTATTTTAACGTTTATTTTAAATAACCACGAACACTTCGCGAAAACAGCCGACACCATAACAGTTTGCAGGCAAACCCTAGCAGTGCAAAACAACCTCCCACAATTCCCAAAACAAACATACTCCTAATTATAGGACCTTCAATCAGAGGCAACGATAACCAGCTGCCTCCAATTGAAGACCCCAATCCCAAATACTAAACATAGAAATAAACACCCTAGAAACAGACATAGAACTATACAACATAGAACTAAACCAAAAACCCCAGAAACATAAATCAAACGCCCCTCTACATAAACACACACTCAAAACCATATAAAACAAATACCCCCTGCCACGTCCTGACCAAACTCTAATTACAAATAACCCCTTTACTGTTCAGGACGTGACAGTTCTACCACAGTGACCATGTTATTTTTGGGAAGCAAATTTGATTCTGAGTTCGGTCATATAAAGTTTGTACGTGAAAACTACTTCTAAGACCTATACATTCAGTTGTTCCAAACTCACTTCACTTCACAAAGAGGGAGGCTCGCTAGGCTGGTGCTGAAACATGCTCAGATCACATACACTGCTGGAACGCCCATTATGGTGTTTACATGCCCTAATCATTTGAAATGTTGTTCAGAAAACCAGGTGTTTTAATCAACGTAGGCTTACTTCGATTTTGATTAAGATAAGCAGAGTAAGGTGTTTACATGATTATTGCATAACCTGCCTACAGCCATAATCTGTTTAAAATCTAATTATTACTGTGCATGTAAACATACTCACTGATGATGCAAGGAATACACTGCACTGCCACAAACAATGACTCTGTGGAAGTACCAACAGAACCCATGGGAGAACATTGACTCTGTGGAAGTGCCAACAGAACCCATGGAAGAACATTGACTCTGTGGAAGTGCCAACAGAACCCATGGAAGAACATTGACTCTGTGGAAGTGCCAACAGAACCCATGGAAGAACATTGACACTGTGGAAGTGCCAACAGAACCCATGGAAGAACATTGACTCTGTGGAAGTGCAAACAGAACCCATGGAAGTACATTGACTCTGTGGAAGTGCTAACAGAACCCATGGAAGTACATTGACTCTGTGGAAGTGAACCCATGGAAGTACATTGACTCTGTGGAAGTGAACCCATGGAAGAACATTGCAAATTAATAGACTAGATTAGAATAAAATACAATAGAACTGATTATCAAGTCCTTGATTCATTTAAGGTGTTTTAGTACTGGGCCAGAGAAAAAGCCTGCACACCCAGTGTAGTATCTCTGTGGGTCCAGTATTAAAGAACAGGGCTGTAATGTGTGACAGGAGGAGATAGATAGAGAGGATCTCTCCTCCACTAGGAGCCCTCAGTGACAGCGTCAGCCTGAGACACTGTTTTTAGGGGCACAGAAAGGCCACTTCTAATGACATCAGTGTCATTACGGTACCCCCGTAGTCTGTGCTTAGCTCTGCAAGCTCACGTCTCACCCCCCTATCGTGTGTGTATGCACGTGTGTGTGTTATCTCGGCTCACACTCCTCACCCCTGACCCTGGAACACTAGCTCACGCAGAGCACAGCCCTGCTACTGCTTATCTCTCCCAGCATGGGACAATTTACCAGCTTTGCTACACACACACATATACACACATACACAGACACACACAGAAGCTTAGCCATGGACAGTGACACATTCCTGTTTACAAACAGAGATACACAAACATGTTCACTAAAATACACACGCAGACACACACAGAAATGTTTTCCATAATACACAGGAAATAGAAAATGGATGGTGAAAGAGTATGTTAGTGATGATGATATTGCCACCTTGGACAGAAAAGCGTGACTGTGTTTTTGAGTACTGCTCTGATAAAACTCTCCACCGTCAGAAAATAACAAATTAATCTCAGAGTTCCCGCTGCTCTCCCAATAATTACACTGGACTAATTCTATTTGCATTCTGTTGCCGGTAACCAAAAGAAATAATAACTAATGTTCTTGGTTTGACATCCATCGTACAGCCATGATAATTCTCCTTGGTTCTCATGAGCAGGTAGAATAAGTGTCTTAGAGAGTTGGCACCAAACACTGCTTCAGATGAGAGTTAATGTTCCGCTCAGCTTATCACAGTAAACACACAGGCATACACACACACACACACACAGACAGAGAGAGAGAAAAAGGTCTTCAGGCATGTGTGACACATCCAGCCAGGTCACCCATGATACAAGTCCGTATTAGACGTCCATCCATGTCTGTGGACGTCGGGAGATGACGTGGAAACTGGCTACTAGAGGCAACAGTGAGCGAAGTTACCTTCAAGTAGGTTTCGTTCTTGCTAAGGAGTTGTGGATGAGGATGGCAGATTAGTGTAAGCATCTGCCTTTCATTCTAAAGGTTGTACGTTCGGATCCAGCGACAGAAAGTTGTTTTTGATATTTTTGTTTTAACCCTACCCCAACACCTTAACCATTCAGCGTTAAAACCTAAGCTTAAGATTTCAGAGTTAATGCACAAACACTTTGAATTTTGATGTTTGGAACAACTTCAAATTTAACGTTTGAGAAACATGGATGAACGTTTTATTCTGATATGAGACTGCGAGAGCTGGTTGGACACCGTCATGCAGACAAAGACACACACACACATGCACACACACACACATACACACATACACACACAATTGGAGTGGCAAGAATATCAGTGTGTTTGTCATATCTTCCCTTCAGTCAGTTCTGAAAAGGCTTCCCATTCTAATTACTTATCTCAACCTTGACCTTTCACTTTAGTTCCATTGATTCATTAAAATAGCAATTTCCCCCAACACAAAGACTGAGGTTTCACTGTGTGCTTTGGGTGTGTTTGTGAGAGAGTGGGTTTGCTTCAAATCAAATAAAATGAAATTGTATTTGTCACATGCTTCGTAAACAACAGGTGTAGACTAACAGTGTAGACTAACCGTGTAGACTAACCGTGTAGACTAACCGTGTAGACTAACCGTGTAGACTAACCGTGTAGACTAACAGTGTAGACTAACCGTGTAGACTAACCGTGTAGACTGACAGTGTAGACTGACAGTGTAGACTAACCGTGTAGACTGACAGTGTAGACTGACAGTGTAGACTAACAGTGTAGACTAACAGTGTAGACTAACCGTGTAGACTGACAGTGTAGACTAACCGTGAAATGCTTACTGTTCCAACAATGCAGCGGTAAGGATAAAGTTTTGAAAAAAATATATATACACATTTTTAAATAAAATAAATGCATAACAATAACGAATAACAACCCTTCATGCGATGCATACTGCAGAGAAAACCAGAAGAAGAATGATCACTGAACTATCACAGTGAATTGGAATGTTTGTTTTTGTGTCCATTAATCCCATAAGGGATGGGTTGCTAACTGGCAATTTGACACGAAAATAAAATGTCATTCATTGATTCATTGATTCATTAATAACGAGTAAAAATATAATGTAATTCATTGATTCATTGATTCATTCATAATGAGCAAAAATAAAATGTCATTCATTGATTCATTCATAACGAGTAAAAACAACATGGCTTTATACAGGGAGTACCAATACCGAGTTGATGTGCAGGAGTATGAGGTAATTGAGGTAGATATGTACATATACTGTAGGTAGGGGTAAAGGATAGATAATAGACAGTAACAGCAGTATACTGTAGGTAGGGGTAAAGGATAGATAATAGACAGTAACAGCAGTATACTGTAGGTAGGGGTAAAGGATAGATAATAGACAGTAACAGCAGTATACTGTAGGTAGGGGTAAAGGATAGATAATAGACAGTAACAGCAGTATACTGTAGGTAGGGGTAAAGGATAGATAATAGACAGTAACAGCAGTATACTGTAGGTAGGGGTAAAGGATAGATAATAGACAGTAACAGCAGTATACTGTAGGTAGGGGTAAAGGATAGATAATAGACAGTAACAGCAGTATACTGTAGGTAGGGGAAAAGGATAGATAATAGACAGTAACAGCAGTATACTGTAGGTAGGGGAAAAGGATAGATAATAGACAGTAACAGCAGTATACTGTAGGTAGGGGTAAAGGATAGATAATAGACAGTAACAGCAGTGTACTGTAGGTAGGGGTAAAGGATAGATAATAGACAGTAACAGCAATATACTGTAGGTAGGGGTAAAGGATAGATAATAGACAGTAACAGCAGTATACTGTAGGTAGGGGTAAAGGATAGATAATAGACAGTAACAGCAGTATACTGTAGGTAGGGGTAAAGGATAGATAATAGACAGTAACAGCAATATACTGTAGGTAGGGGTAAAGGATAGATAATAGACAGTAACAGCAGTATACTGTAGGTAGGGGTAAAGGATAGATAATAGACAGTAACAGCAGTATACTGTAGGTAGGGGTAATGGATAGATAATAGACAGTAACAGCAGTGTACTGTAGGTAGGGGTAAAGTGACTAGACAACAGGATAGATAATAAACAGTAGCAGCAGTGTATGTGGTGAAGGTGAAAGTGTGTGTGTGTGTGTGTGTGTGTGTGTGTGTGTGTGTGTGTGTGTGTGTGTGTGTGTGTGTGTGTGTGTGTGTGTGGTGTCAGTATGCATGTGTAATCGTGTTAAGTGTGTGTGGGCGTATGTAGTGTGTTTGTGTGTGTGTATGTGTGTGTTGGGGTGTCAGTGTAAGTATGTGTGAGTGTGTGGGTAGAGTCCAGGGTGTGTGCATAGAGTCATTGCAGGAGAGTTAGTACAACAAAGTGTATGTGTGTTTTGGGGTGTGCATGTGTGTGTTGGGGTGTGTATGTGTGTGTTGGGGTGTGTATGTGTGTGTTGGGGTGTGTATGTGTGTGTTGGGGTGTGTATGTGTGTGTTGAGGTGTGTATGTGTGTGTCGAGGTGTGTATGTGTGTGTTGGGGTGTGTATGTGTGTGTTGAGGTGTGTATGTGTGTGTTGAGATGTGTATGTGTGTGTTGAGGTGTGTATGTGTGTGTTGGGGTGTCAGTGTAAGTATGTGTGAGTTTGTGGGTAGATTTCAGTATTTCAGTGCAAGAGAGTTGGTGCAAAAAAGCGGTCAAGGCAGGTAGTCCGGGTAGCCATTTGATTAGCTATTTAGAAGTGTTGTTGGAGCCTTCCTCTGACACCGCCTGGTATAGAGGTCCTGGATGGCAGGGAGCTCGGCCCCAGTGATGTACTGGGCTGTACTCACCACCATCTGTCGCGCTTTGCAGTCGGGCGCCTTGAAGTTGCCGTACCTAGCAGTGATGCATACAGTCAAGATATCCCATGCGGCTCAGTTGGTAGAGAATGGAGCTTGCAATGTCAGGGTTGTGGGTTTGATTCCCATGGGTGACCAGCACAAAAAATGTTTGTACTCTGACTACTGAGTCACTCTAGATAAAAGCATCTGCTAAAATATCCGAATCCGCTCTCGATGGTTCAGCTTGTCCTTGAGTTAAAATGAGATGGATTTAAACAGGAAGTGCCATTGACTAAAGGGATCCACCTCTGTAGTGATGTCAGAGACAAGACACAATGGTGTGTGTCACTCATATGCCAGTAGCACCATTAGGAGAAGAGTGAGTTTGTGTGCTCTGTTTCAGAACCCAGATGAAATGCCTCGATCAGACCGACAGCATCGAAGCCATGTAATAAATTCTGCAGTCAAACTTTTTTCATTATGTAATCCCAAATTGTTTGTGGATATGTGTGCAACAAAAGTTCATCATTCACCTTTTGCTGTTTACGCATACCATTTGATGCATTTGTTGGAAATCCAATGTATACACCACATTACACATTACCCAGTCAGGGATGGTGCTCTGTGACTCCAGTCAGGAGTGGTGCTCTGTGCCTCCAGTCAGGAGTGGTGCTCTGTGCCTCCAGTCAGGAGTGGTGCTCTGTGCCAACAGTCAGGGATGGTGCTCTGTGCCTCCAGTCAGGAGTGGTGCTCTGTGCCTCCAGTCAGGAGTGGTGCTCTGTGCCTCCAGTCAGGAGTGGTGCTCTGTGCCTCCAGTCAGGAGTGGTGCTCTGTGCCTCCAGTCAGGAGTGGTGCTCTGTGCCTCCAGTCAGGAGTGGTGCTCTGTGCCTCCAGTCAGGAGTGGTGCTCTGTGCCTCCAGTCAGGAGTGGTGCTCTGTGCCTCCAGTCAGGAGTGGTGCTCTGTGCCAACAGTCAGGAGTGGTGCTCTGTGCCTCCAGTCAGGAGTGGTGCTCTGTGCCAACAGTCAGGGATGGTGCTCTGTGCCAACAGTCAGGAGTGGTGCTCTGTGCCTCCAGTCAGGAGTGGTGCTCTGTGCCTCCAGTCAGGGATGGTGCTCTGTGCCTCCAGTCAGGAGTGGTGCTCTGTGCCTCCAGTCAGGGATGGTGCTCTGTGCCTCCAGTCAGGAGTGGTGCTCTGTGCCAACAGTCAGGAGTGGTGCTCTGTGCCTCCAGTCAGGGATGGTGCTCTGTGCCTCCAGTCAGGAGTGGTGCTCTGTGCCTCCAGTCAGGAGTGGTGCTCTGTGCCAACAGTGGGAAAGAACAAGAGTTAATGTAACCCTGTCTAGAGATCTGGATCTCTGCAGTACATAATGTAGTGTGTTTGTCATGTAACCTCAGGGTTACTGGTTCAAGCCCTGCTCTGACCTGAATCGCTACAATGTTACTAACAGGAGCTTTATCAAATACCAGTGGTTGAAGAAGTACCCATTTGTCATACTTGAGTAAAAGTAAAGATACCTTAATAGAAAATGACTCAAGCAAATGTAAAAGTCACCCATTAAAATCCTACTTGAGTAAAAGTCTAAAAGTTTTGGGTCTAAATATAGTTAAATATCAAAAGTAAATGTAATTACTAAAATATACTTAAGTATCTAGCTGAATAAACTAAGTTTGAGCCTATTCCTGGAAACATTGAACCACTGTAGTTTACAGCAATTATAATTTCTAAGTGGAAGTTGGAATAGTTATATTTGAGTGTTTCAGTGAATGGTTAGTGAGGGAGGCCCTGCTCTCTCGCATCCCCAGTTGTTTAGTTAATTTTCATTCCAATCTCCTTTGCATTAGTGTAGCCTCTCCTGTAGCCTGTCAACTATGTGTCTGTCTATCCCTGTTCTCTCCTCTCTGCACAGGTCACACAAACGCTTCACACCGCATGGCTGCTGCCACTCTAACCTGGTGGTCCCAGCGCGCACGACCCACGTGGAGTTCCAGGTCTCCGGCAGCCTCTGGAACTGCCGGTCTGCGGCCAACAAGGCAGAGTTAATCTCAGCCTATGCTACCCTCCAGTCCCTCGACTTCTTGGCGCTCACGGAAACATGGATTACCACAGAAAACACTGCTTCTCCTACTGCTCTCTCCTCGTCTGACCACGTGTTCTCGCATACCCCGAGAGCATCTGGTCAGCGGGGTGGTGGCACTGGAATCCTCATCTCTCCCAAGTGGACATTCTCTCTTTCTCCCCTGACCCATCTGTCTATCTCCTCCTTTGAATTCTATGCTGTCACAGTCACTAGCCCATTCAAGCTTAACATCCTTATCATTTATCGCCCTCCAGATTCCCTTGGAGAGTTCATCAATGAGCTTGACGCCTTGATAAGTTCCTTTCCTGAGGATGGCTCACCCCTCACAATTCTGGGTGACTTTAACCTCCCTACGTCTACCTTTGACTCATTTCTCTCTGCCTCCTTCTTTCCACTCCTCTCCTCTTTTGGCCTCACCCTCTCACCGTCCCCCCCTACTCACAAGGCAGGCAATACGCTTGACCTCATCTTTACTAGATGCTGTTCTTCTACCAATCTCACTGCAACTCCCCTCCAAGTCTCCGACCACTACCTTGTATCCTTTTCCCTCTCGCTCTCCTCCAACACTACTCACTCTGCCCCTACTCAGATTGTATTGCACCGTCGCAAACTTCGCTCTCTTTCTCCTGCTACTCTCTCCTCTTCCATCCTATCATCTCTTCCCTCTGCTCAATCCTTCTCCAACCAATCTCCTGATTCTGCCTCCTCAACCCTCCTCTCCTCCCTTTCTGCATCCTTTGACTCTCTATGTCCCCTATCCTCCCGGCCGGCTCGGTCCTCCCCTCCTGCTCCATGGCTTGACGACTCATTACGAGCTCACAGAACAGGGCTCCGGGCAGCCGAGTGGAAATGGAGGAAAACTAGCCTCCCTGCGGACCTGGCATCTTTTCACTCCCTCCTCTCCACATTTTCTTCCTCTGTTTCTGCTGCTAAAGCCACTTTCTACAACTCTAAATTCCAAGCATCTGCCTCTAACCCTAGGAAGCTCTTTGCCACCTTCTCCTCCCTCCTGAATCCTCCTTCCCCTCCCCCCATCCTCCCTCGCTGCGGATGACTTTGTCAACCTTTTTGAAAAGAAGGTTGACAACATCTGATCCTCGTTTGTTAAGTCAAACGACACCGCTGGTCCTGCTCACATTGCCCTACCCTATGCTTTGACCTCTTTCTCCCCTCTCTCTCCAGATTAAATCTTGCGACTTGTGACGGCCGGCCGCCCAACAACCTGCCCGCTTGACCCTATCCCCTCCTCTCTTCTCCAGACCATTTCCGGAGACCTTCTCCCTTACCTCACCTCGCTCATCAACTCATCCTTGACCGCTGGCTATGTCCCTTCCGTCTTCAAGAGAGCGAGAGTTGCACCCCTTCTCAAAAAACCTACATTCGATCCCTCCGATGTCAACAACTACAGACCAGTATCCCTTCTTTCTTTCCTCTCCAAAACTCTTGAGCATGCCGTCCTTGGCCAGCTCTCTTGCTATCTCTCAGAATGACCTTCTTGATCCAAATCCGTCAGGTTTCAAGACAGGTCATTCAACTGAGACTGCTCTTCTCTGTGTCACGGAGGCTCTCCGCACTGCTAAAGCTAACTCTCTCTCCTCTGCTCTCATCCTTCTAGACCTATCTGCTGCCTTTGATACTGTGAACCATCAGTTCCTCCTCTCCGCCCTCTCCGAGTTGGGCATCTCCGGCGCGGCTCACTCTTGGATTGCGTCCTACCTGACAGGTTGCTCCTACCAGGTGGCGTGGCGAGAATCCGTCTCCACACCACGTGCTCTCACCACTGGTGTCCCCCAGGGCTCAGTTCTAGGCCCTCTCCTATTCTCGTTATACAACAAGTCACTTGGCTCTGTCATATCTTCACCTGGTCTCTCCTATCATTGCTACGCAGACGACACACAATTAATCTTCTCCTTTCCCCCTTCTGATAACCAGGTGGCGAATCGCATCTCTGCATGTCTGGCAAACATATCAGTGTGGATGATGGATCACCACCTCAAGCTGAACCTCAGCAAGACGGAGCTGCTCTGCCTCTCAGGGAAGGACTGCCCGTTCCATGATCTCGCCATTACGGTTGACAACTCCATTGTGTCCTCCTCCCAGAGTGCTAAGAGCCTTGGCGTGACCCTGGACAACACCCTGTCGTTCTCCGCTAACATCAAGGCGGTGACCCGATCCTGTAGGTTCATGCTCTACAACATTCGCAGAGTACGACCCTGCCTCACACAGGAAGCGGCGCAGGTCCTAATCCAGGCACTTGTCATCTCCCGTCTGGATTACTGCAACTCGCTGTTGGCGGGGCTCCCTGCCTGTGCCATTAAACCCCTACAACTCATCCAGAACGCCGCAGCCCGTCTGGTGTTCAACCTTCCCAAGTTCTCTCACGTCACCCCGCTCCTCCGAACACTCCACTGGCTTCCAGTTGAAGCTCACATCTGCTACAAGACCATGGTGCTTGCCTACGAAGCTGTGAGGGGAACGGCACCTCCGTACCTTCAGGCTCTGATCAGTCCCTACACCTAAAGAAGGGCACTGAGTTCATCCACCTCTGGCCTGCTCGCCTCACTACCTCTGCGGAAGCACAGTTCCCGCTCAGCCCAGTCAAAACTGTTCACTGCTCTGGCACCCCAATGGTGGAACAAGCTCCCTCACGACGCCAGGACAGCGGAGTCAATCACCACTTTCCGGAGACACCTGAAACCCCACCTCTTTAAGGAATACCTGGGATAGGATAAAGTGATCCTTCTAACCCCCCCCCCCCCCCAAGAAATATATAGATGTACTATTGTAAAGTGGTTGTTCCACTGGATATCATAAGGTGAATGCACCAATTTGTAAGTCGCTCTGGATAAGAGCGTCTGCTAAATGACGTAAATGTAAATGTAAATGTATCAAAAGTCATCATTTAAATCATTTAAAATTCCTTACATTAAGCAAACCAGACGGCACCATTTTCTAGTTTTTAAAATTTACGGACAGTCAGTGTTACGCTCCAACACTCAGACATAATTTACAAACAACAGTAGGGATGAGCAGGGATGTCCTCTTGATAAGTGTGTGAATTAGACCATTTTCCTGTCCTGCTAAGCATTCAAAATGTATCGAGTACTTTTGGGTGTCAGGGAAAATGTATGGAGTAAAAACTACAATACTTTCTTTATGAATGTAGTGAAGTAAAGGTAAAAGTTGTCAAAAATATAAATAGTAAAGTACAGATACCACAAAAAAACGACTTAAGTTGTACTTTAAATTATTTTTACTTAATTAAGTACTTTAGACCACTGTCAAATACATGTTGTCAGTGTCATGTCAAGTAAACAGTGGAAAGAGGTGAGGTCAATGTGATGTGGGTGTAGCTAATGTATTCACTATCGCATTCTGAACGCCTGAAATCTGTAGATGTTGTTACCTTCCTGAAAGAGTGCATCGTCTGATGCAGCCAGTAACCAGACAACTGGGACATGATCACATCCTAACAGCAGGCACTGATTACACACAACATGGGGAGGGTGGACATAAAGACGGGAGACAAAAAAATCCCCCCCAAATTCTAGTCCTTGTTTCCCCTCAACAGGAGTCCTGTGTCTGGTTATACCGCTAATACCTTTAAAAAAATGATGAAATACAAAACAGGAACATCTTTATCGACAACAACAAAAGAGTCCTATCTCCGCCAGCCTCACAGCACCACACACTGATCCTGCTCTTTGACAGCTTCCTGCTGGGTCTACACCGGCAACCCTTACCCACAACCCACACCATCTCCCAACCCTGTTACCAAGGCAACATAAGGTGAAAGTAGGTAATAGCTGTTCAACATATGCATTTTTCAAGGTGTGATTTAGACCAGAGAGAGGGAGAGATAGTCCAGTCTTTGATGGTGTGATTTAGACCAGAGAGAGAGAGAGGGAGAGATAGTCCAGTCTTTGATGTGAGCGTACCTGTCTGATGTTAATGGTGGAAAGTTTTGATCAGGATCAAACATTTGTAAAGATTGACATGAAAAGGCAGCAGCAATGTGGTTGATGTGGATCCTACAGTATGTGCCACATCCTCCTCATCATGCTTCGCTAGCTACATTTTAGTTGTGGCAAAGTTTTTAGAAGGCCATTATACTTATGGTGCTCCCAGAAGTATACTGTAGTTAGCAGTCTGATCTCACTGTGAAGCGCTCTGTGGCAAAATGTCATTGTTAAAAGCCCCACTGTCCCAGTTTGATATGAGTCAGCATGGCACTTTTAGACTCGGGCTGTATTTATATCCACAACATTAACCCCCCTCATCCCCACCCCCGCTCATCACTCCCTTTCAAATTCTGTCAGAACCACAGTGAATCTATTGCTCACCCAGCTGTCCCAGATGCACTGAGGACAGAGAACATTGTTTTGAAATGAAATGTAGTCTAGCAGTGGGATTGTTCAGGGAGCCATGGCAACAGCAGACCAACAGTAGACCACTCACAGAACAATGACAGCAGAGCTTTTACTGCATCCCACAGGTAAGTCAACTTCCCTCAATTAGACAATAATACATAGCTAATGCATCATCCGTAATCCACTGCTGTGTCAGCCTCTCTTTTGGGTCAAACTACTGTTTCATCACAGCTCTGCTGATTGGTGTGTACAGCTTCCTGCTCGATCCCCAGAGGACAGATGCTCCACCACCTCATCAGCTGGCTAGTACTGCCTGTGTTTAGATGACAGAACAACTGGCTTTTGGAACAGCTCCTGTGCTTAGAATAAAAGTTCAAAGAGAGAATACAATGACACTCTCTTTCCCCTCACTCTCTGTCTCTCTTTCTCTCCCCTCTGTCTCTCCTTCTCACCCCTCCCTCTCTCTGTCTCTCCTTCTCTCCCCTCCCTCTTTCTTTCTCTCTTTCTCTCCCCTCCCTCTCTCTGTCTCTCTTTCTCTCCACTCCCACTCTCCTTCTCACCCCTCCCTCTCTCTGTCTCTCTTTCTCTCCACTCCCACTCTCCTTCTCACCCCTCCCTCTCTCTGTCTCTCTTTCTCACCCCTTCCTCTCTCTTTCTCTCCTTCTCTCCCCTCCCTCTTTCTTTCTCTCTTTCTCTCCCCTACTTCTCTCTCTCTCTTTCTCTTCACTCCCTCTCTCTTCCTCTCTTTGTCACCCCTCTCTCTCTGTCTCTCTTTCTCACCCCTCCCTCTCTCCCCTCCCCCTCTCTTTCTCTCCTTCTCTCCCCTCCCTCTCTCTTTCACTCCCTCTCTCCTGTGGGTCTAAAAGAAGAGATGTACCTGTGTTGTAACATTATGCTGCCTCATTCCCAAAGGAGTGCAGACTATTTCAGGCTCGAAACACAACAAACACACCACCACCACCCATGCTCAGGCCCACAGTGACACCAATGCTCAGGCCCACAGTGACACCAATGCTCAGGCCCACAGTGTGACAGTGACTCCTAGAGGCTGTGTGTGACAGTGTCCTTCCATTTACCTGAGAGATTATTTAACTCACTGAGATGAGTTATTAAGTATGTCACACTCAATCAAACTCATAGTCTCTCCCTACTGTCTCTAAATCACTTTATCTCTCTCTCTCTCTCTCTCTCTCTCTCTCTCTCTCTCTCTCTCTCTCTCTCTCTCTCTCTCTCTCTCTCTCTCTCTCTCTCTCTCTCTACATCTCGCTCTTTCTCTCTCTCTCTCTCAATTCAATTCAATTCAAGGGGCTTTATTGGCATGGGGAACATATGTTAACATCGCCAAAGCAAGCGCGGTAGATAATCTCTCTTTCTTCTCTCTCTTTCTCTGTCTATGCATGTCTCTCTCTCCCACTCTCTCCTTCTCTTTCTTCCCCTCGCTCTCTCTCACTTTTTCTTGCTCCCCACACTCATTATAATGGTCTTGTGTTGAGAGGTGAGAAGAAGGATGTCTTGATTTCTTACACGTTCCTAAGAGATGTAACAGTAGTAGTCTGACTGATTAACTCTGGTTCAGATAAAACATTATAGGAATCTGCCATTTTCTTGTGACAAGTCACACGTATCTGTTAATTATTTATTTGAATTAAATTTAACCATAAAGGGTTCATCATTGCCTGGTGACTCGCAGTCCTTCATTGATCTTCTGCATTGGTTCCTGTGGAGCAGAGTAGGTGGGGTAATATCCTGTTTATACTGGCTCCTTCAGGGAAAGCAGACGAGAGGCTGCTTAACTTCTGTAACGAACGACTTTGCTCAGATTGAAGCCTACTTGACCTTTCTGTTCCTAATCTAAATCTGCATTGAGCTGAGCACTTCATTGCCAATGCGAAAAACCTGTCAGAGAAAAACACATCTGAATGTGCGAATGGCTGATAAGACCTTTGAGGTTGGGCCATCAGTAGTGACTCAAATAATAATTCACAGCATTCAACTGACAAGAGAGTCAAGCCTTCCTCTCCTCACTCCGTCAAACAGATAACAGACAGACAATCAGCTGTCCTCCCCTCACTCCGTCAAACAGATAACAGATGACAATCAGCTGTCCTCTCCTCACTCCGTCAAACAGATAACAGATTGACAATCAGCTGTCCTCCCCTCACTCCGTCAAACAGATAACAGACAGACAATCAGCTGTCCTCCCCTCACTCCATCAAACAGATAACAAATTGACAATCAGCTGTCCTCCCCTCACTCCGTCAAACAGATAACAGACAGACAATCAGCTGTCCTCCCCTCACTCCGTCAAACAGATAACAGATTGACAATCAGCTGTCCTCCCCTCACTCCGTCAAACAGATAACAGACAGACAATCAGCTGTCAGCTCAATTATGCGTCTGCATTTTCTTGTTTGCTCCTCATCCCTTCAGTTTATACAACTCTATACAACACAATCATAAGGTCTTTGTATGATTGGTTGATTAAATAGTTTAAATTCCTCCACTTCAAGATACAAATACATGACATACCAATATGAAACAGAAGTACACTTTTATGTAATCAGAAGACATCGTCAGACTCTAATTAGTCCAGATGATCAACATACAGGAAAGTATTCAGAGCGCTTGACTTTTTCCACATTTTGTTACGTTACAGCCTTATTATTAAATTGATTCAATAAAATGTTTTCCTCATCAATCTACACACAATACCCTATAATGAGAGTTTTTTTGACATTTTTGCATAAGTATTCAGACCCTTTGCTATGAGACTCGAAATTGAGCTCAGGTGCATCCTGTTTCCATTGATCATCCTTGAGATATTTCTACAACTTGATTGGAGTCCACCTGTGGTAAATTCAATTGATTGGACATGATTTGGAAAGGCACACACCTGTCTATATAAGGTCCCACAGTTGTCAGAGCAAAAACCAAGTCATGAAGTCAAAGGAATTGTCTGGAGAGCTCTGAGAGAGGATTGTGTCGAGGTACAGATCCGGGGACGTGTACCAAAAAAATTCTGCATTATTGAAAGTCCCCAAAAACACAGTGGCCTCCATCATTCTTAAATGGAAGAAGTTTAGAACCACCAACACTCTTCGTAGAGCTGGTCGCCCAGCCAAACTGAGCAAACGGGGCAGAAGGGCCTTGGTCAGGGAGGTGAACAAGTACCCGATGGTCACTCTGACAGAGCTCCAGAGTTCCTTTGTGGAGATGGGAGAACCTTCCAGAAGGACAACCATCTCCTCAGCACTCCACCAATCAGGCCTTTATGGTAGAGTGGTCAGATGGAAGCACCCAAAGGACTGTCAGACCATGTGAAACAAGATTCTCTTGTCTGATGAAAGCAAGATTGAACTCTTTGGCCTGAATGCCAAGCGTCACGTCTGGTGGAAACCTGGCACCATCCCTACGGTGAAGCATGGTGGAGGCATGATGAAGAGATGTTTTTCAGTGGCAGGGACTGGGAGACCAGTCAGGCTTGAGGGAAAGATGAACAGAGCAAAATACAGCGAGATCGTTGATGAAAACCTGCTTCAGAGCATTCAGGACCTCTGGACTAGGTTGAAGGTTCCCCATCCAACAGGACAATGACCCTAAGCACACAGCCAAGACAATGCAGGAGTGGCTTTGGTACAAGTCTCTGAATGTACTTGAGTGGCCCAGCCAGAGCCCGGACTTGAACCCGATTGAACATCTCTGGAGAGACCTGAAAATAGTAGTCCATGTTTGTCTGTAGACCCTACAACATACATCTCGTGTCTGAGCCGTTGAATTGTGACTCCACTTACGTTTTGCCTGTTTGATTGACTTACAGAGGGAATAACTACACTGTTTGTATTTGGTCATTATTCCCAGTCACCTTGCTATGGTTAAATGCTTTCAGTTTGGCGCGAATGCTGCCATCTATCCACAGTTTATGGTTTGGTAGGCTTAATAGTCACAGTGGGTACAACATCCCCCATACACTTCCTGATTAACTCAGTCACCGTATCCGTGTATTCGTTGATTTTATTCTCAGAGGCTACCCGGAACATATCCTAGTCCGCGTGATCAAAACAATCTTGAAGCATGGTTTCCGATTGGTCAAACCAGCGTTGAATAGACCTTAGTATGGGTACTTTCTTATTGAATTTCTGGTTTTAGGAAGGGAGGAGCAAAATGGAGTTGTGATCCGATTTCCCGACGGGAGGGCGGGGGAGGGCCTTTGTAGGCATTGAGTAGCAGTGGTCCAATGTTTTTCCAGAGCGAGTTCTACAGTCAATGTATTGGTAGAACTTCGGTAGCGTTTTACTCAAATTTGCTTTGTTAAAATCCCCAGCTACAATAAATGCGGACTCAGGATATGTGGTTTCCAGTTTGCATAAAGTCCAGTGCAGTTCTTTAAGGGCCGTCGTGGTTTCGGCTTGAGGGGGAATATACATGGCTGTGACTATAACCAAAGATAATTCTCATGGGAGGTAATACGGTCGGCATTTGATTGTGAGGTATTCTAGGTCAGGTGAACAAAAGGACTTGAGTTTATGTATGTTATCACAATCACACCATGAGTAGTTAATCATTAAACATACATCCCCGCCTTTCTTCTTCCTGGAGAGTTCTTTATTCCTATCTGCGCGCTGTACTGAGAACCCAGCTGGCTGTATGGACGGGGACAGTCTATCCCGAGAGAGCCATGTTTGCGTGAAACATAGTATGTTACAGTCCCTGATGTCTCTCCGGAAGGAGATCCTCGCCCTGAGCTCGTCTACTTAATTATCCAGAGACTGAACATTAGCGAGTAATATACTCGGAAGCAGTGGATGGTGTGCACGCCTCCTGACTCAGACTAGTCCACTCTGAATATCTCTTCTCCGCCGGCGGTGTTTTGGAGCCGCTTCTGGATAGGGTACAACAGTTAAACTAAGCTCATGAGGCATTTACACTGTATAGGTTATATTCTTCAAGAATCAATGGGTACATATCACTAATTTAGTCAAAAAATTGATGTAGCAACTGCAGATTGCCCCTATAACTGAGACCTAGAACATTCTACCTCTACTTGACTCTGCTGTTATACTGTATGTTTCACAACAGAGTGAGTGTCACACTGACTCACATAAATACACACACCTCCATCAAGATAACTGACCTTCACTATGGGCATCACTCACATAAATACTCACACCTCCAACAAGATAACCGATCTTCACTATGGGCATCACTCACATTAATACTCACACCTCCAACAAGATAACTGAACTTCACTATGGGCATCACTCACATAAATACACACACCTCCAACAAGATAACTGAACTTCACTATGGGCATCACTCACATAAATACACACACCTCCATCAAGATAACTGAACTTCACTATGGGCATCACTCACATTAATACTCACACCTCCAACAAGATAACTGATCTTCACTATGGGCATCACTCACATAAATACACACACCTCCAACAAGATAACTGATCTTCACTATGGGCATCACTCACATAAATACACACACCTCCAACAAGATAACTGACCTTCACTATGGGCATCACTCACATAAATACACACACCTCCATCAAGATAACCGATCTTCACTATGGCCATGCTAGAAACAGTGCAAGTGTCAATCTAATTGTAGCCCCCTAAACTCTAACTGTGATCTGAACCCAACAACACTGTGACGACACAAGCACACACACATGTATATTATATGTGAGGGAGACAGATAGGCCTAAAGTAGTCAATGTACGTATGGAGAACAGTGGGGGTTCAGATTTATCTCGTGGGTTTGGGGTATGTAGCTGAGTTTGTATTACAAGGCCTTGCTTCAGACATAGTGCCTCCTCAAAATGTGGCACGCTCCTGCAGTGTTGGGGAGAAGTAAACTACATGTAGTTCAACTAGTCATTTAAGTACATTTTGCAGTAGCTTGATGGTAGTTGAACTGAATTCAAATCTCGGTAGTGTTTTCAGTGCACAGCAAATTTGAAAGTCTTAATTTAACAACAGGCGTGTTCATTTTAACACTTGTCCACTCTCATCAGTGTTAATTTAACACTTTTTGTAGTGTTAATATTGAAACACTCTCTGAGTGTTAAGATATAACACTTCAGGTGTTGCTCAAATGACCCATGGGAGTGTTTTTCTAACACTCATCCAGTGTTTATATGATGCCACTCAGTGTTAATTTAACACTTTTGGTAGTGTTCATATTGAAACACTTAGTGTTAAAATATAACACCTCAGATGTTGTTTAAATGACCCATGGGAGTGTTTATTTCAACAGCCTCAGTATTAAGCAGCAACGCGTTTCAGTGTTCAGGATCAACTCTAGAGAAGGTATCCTGTAGCTGAATTGACACCAGGAAGTGCTAAATATTCACACTAGGTTAAAAAAAATTGTCTGGTTCTTTCCCACTCAAAAACAAGCCTGCAATTTGTAGTTGAGTTAAACAGAAGCAATAAAGGATTTGTTACAAGAGTAGTGACTCTGCATTGTTTAATTTATTTAGGCCACAAAAAGAGGGTGCATCAGAATGAAATCAGTGCATCACAGGTACATCAGAATGAAATCAGTGCATCACAGGTACATCAGAATGAAATCAGTGCATCACAGGCACATCAGAATGAAATCAGTGCATCACAGGCGTATCAGAATGAAATCAGTGCATCACAGGCACATCAGAATGAAATCCGTGCATGACAGGCGTATCAGAATGAAATCAGTGCATCACAGGCACATCAGAATGAAATCAGTGCATCACAGGCATATCAGAATGAAATCAGTGCATCACAAGCACATCAGAATGAAATCAGTGCATCACAGGCACCTCAGTACATGTACTATATGAGAACAAGAGTATTTGCTATAACAAGAGAATTGCTATTTAACACAAGTGGAAGTCCTCGTAAGACTAGGTATGCAATTTTCCAATAATCTGACTATTACTCAATCATGTCAACAAAGGAACAACATAAAAGGCTTATAACATTTCAGATCACCAACTTTGACAGCAACTGTGTCATCAACACCATCAAACACAGTGAATGCATGGTAATGTTCACTCAAATTATCAGTATGCAACTTGTCCAGCAATAGGTATACAATATTGTCAACCACAATGATCTTAGTTATTTTACAAAAGACTAACAGTCCCTCTCTGTACTCCGTGCCATCCATCTTATCCCAGCTGGTAGAGTAAATGGCTTTCTGTATAGTGACCTGAAGTGACAGTGCCAACTCCTTACCACCAGTAAAATGACCGTACTGGCCAAAGAGTAGATTCTAAAGAGAAGCGCACGTTTCAGAAAAAAACTATTGGGAGACCAGAGCCACCCCTTCAAGAATGTCTTGCATTATGTCCACAGAATAATTACTACAAACATGGAAGTGCTGCAAACTGTTTAGTTTAGAATTGTTCTTACACAGATGGGAGCTGTGGGTCTGATTGCAGCTGAATCAAATGCGTTTCAAATTGATCTTTACCACGCAAGACAATCTTAGGGTCATCTTCACGGTAAACCGTCTGAGCATTAGACTTTTTTATCAAACAAAACCAGCAAAAGTAATGACCACTGAAGGACTCTGTGAAACCAAGGACTGCATGCATCCCCAAATTGTCTCCAGTTATTTGGCAGAGAGTGCCATAAACTCTATCAGTGGAAAAGGGCAG
Organism: Salmo trutta; assembly: GCF_901001165.1. Taxonomy (NCBI): domain Eukaryota; kingdom Metazoa; phylum Chordata; class Actinopteri; order Salmoniformes; family Salmonidae; genus Salmo; species Salmo trutta. Next base: position 37,468,434 of record NC_042982.1, on the reverse strand, counting down.
ATTTATACCATCACACATTTACACAGTTTTTTTTACATCATTAACCAAGGGCTCTGGAATGGTATCAAATTCCTCATTAACCCAGGGCTCTAGAATGGCATCAACGCCTCATTAACCAAGGTCTCTAGAATGGCATCAAAGCCTCATTAACCAAGGGCTCTAGAATGGCATCAAAGCCTCATTAACCAAGGGCTCTAGAATGGTATCAAATTCCTCATTAACCCAGGGCTCTAGAATGGCATCAACGCCTCACTAACCAAGGTCTCTAGAATGGCATCAAAGCCTCATTAACCAAGGGCTCTAGAATGGCATCAAAGCCTCATTAACCAAGGGCTCTAGAATAGCATCAAAGCCTCATTAACCAAGGGCTCTAGAATGGCATCAAAGCCTCATTAACCAAGGGCTCTAGAATGGCATCAAAGTCATATTTCTTTAGATCTTGATAATGAAATAATGACACTAAATGAATATTCATCATAGCAGAGTTAAACTTGGGTGGCAGATTCCTGAGGACAAAATAAATGGTGCATATCTTGTGAACACCTCGCTTGGATTCAAGCGGGTTGGCAGTTTCAAAGTCATCATAGTACAATTGGATCTGTAAAGTATTTCTATGTTTTGAGAACAAGGGACGAGTCTTAAAGTAACTTCCATCACAAAAGTCTTCATAAGTGTCTTCCACAGATGTATCTCTAGGTGCATTTTCCAATAACATACAGATTTCACAATTGCAACACGTGAACGTCAATGTTTCCAGTATAGGAATATATACAAAAGTGTCTTTCACTGGGACTTGATCATACATGTCTGTTTGTTTATTTCGCTGGCTATCATATCTCACTCCCAACACTACTTCTACTGGCTCCACAACACCCCATTTTTGGTTGAAGTACTTTGTTCTCTTGGTTTCTGTGTTAAAACTGGCAAATGGGTTTTCAAAGTTCTCAAAACTATCCTTTACAGCAGATAAAGAGGGTTTATCCATAGGCATAACTGACAGAATATCTTGTTTAATTTGGGAGTGCAGCCCAGTAGTTCTTCTAAGCTCTTCTAAATAACACACTACTGTTGACACAACACTATTTGCAACACCACTAGCTTGCAACATGTCAATCATGGAGGCACACATATCTTTGGCAAGACTGTGTCCATTCTTCTCAAAACAATCACTTTGAGGGTTATCATGTGGGACACCAACGTCACCACCCATTTGTGGAGCTTCTGACTGGACTGGAGAATCAGCAACATGAGAGGGCCCTTGTAAGCTTAATGCATCAACTACTTTACCAATATCCTTATGAATAATATTAAAATGTTTTCTGAAACCTCAGTATGTTGAAAACTGCCGTCTACAACCATCTTGAGCACAGACCAATCTAAACTTGGTGGAGGGATAGAAGCTAGGCTCAATTCTCAAATGAGATATCAATGACTGTGTCACGCCCTGACCATAGAGAGCCCTTGGTTCTCTATGGTGTTGTAGGTCAGAGCGTGACTAGGGGGTAGTCTAGTGTTTTCATTTCTATGTTGGTGCTCTTGGTATGGTTCCCAATTAGAGGCAGCTGATGTTCGTTGTCTCTAATTGGGGAACATACTTAAGTTCTCCATTGTTCCCACCTGGGTTGTGGGATATTGTTTTGTTGAGTGCTGATGTGCACTCTGTTACTTCACGGTTGTTGTTTGTTTATTGTTTTGTTTAAGTTTCACTAATAAAAGATGTGGAACTCGAATCACGCTGCGCCTTGGACCGTCTATCCCAACAACCGTGACAGACTGGCTGTTTCTGTGCAACGCTTGACAACAAAAGCCCCGTAACATACATGTATCTACTTAAGAAGTTTTGTCCTCAACTCTATCACGCTAGGGGCCTCTCTTGTTTTGCCTACATCAACGTTGTAGAAGGTTGTCTGCACAAATGTGTAGAAGTTGACAAGAGCATCATCATACGTCAGGTTAAAGACAAAGTGGGCTTTGAACAGTTCATCAAACGCACACAGACCACTAGTTGCCTGGCAGGGAACAAGCCTCTTGTCCACAACGATGTCGTAGTGGTCAATCTTGCTCTGTCTTCTTCCGACAGCAAGGAGTTATGTCTGTCGACCATGGGTCCTAGCAAGATGGTCTTTAATACTGCAGCATGACTGCAACACACAAAGGATCTTTTTTAAGTCACTTACCTTATGAAGTGCACTAGTCTGCCCACAGCATTATTGGCACTGATCCTCTTCCCTCCTGCTGGTTGTGGGATGAGATGAAGCAGCAGGGAGGATATATCATTGTCCCAGTCTGAGAGCAAGAAAAGGCAAACACCCCAAATCACATAAAATGATATTGCTGAGTTTGAAACATTGCACTACCCACGAGATAATCCACTTTCGCTGTCATTCTCTGGCAGTTTTTCTGCAGACTTCAGGAGGCAATGCAAATCGGTGGTCGTAGTCAGGGATTTTGCCAGTTTCATGACTTTAGGCTTCAATACAGTGTCACAGTTTTCAAGGAGCTTAGAGGATGTTTCATCGTCAAATATCAGTAAAAAGTCCTGATTCACCTAAAACAAAGTCCACTGGGGTTAAATACTCTCTTGAAGGGTCGACGTGAGGTCTTCCTTGATACCGTCTTCAGGCGATAATTCTGATATCCTTTGCCCGTGTCAGGATCATAGAAGTGTTCCGGACCGCCCCCAGGTGGTAAGGGTAGGCAACAACACATCCGCCACACTGATCCTCAACACGTGGGCCCCTCAGGGGTGCATGCTCAGTCCCTTCCTGTATTCCCTGTTCACTCATGACTGCATGGCCAGGCACGACTCCAACACCATCATTAAGTTTGCTGATGACACAACAGTGGTAGGCCTGATCACGACGAGACAGCCTATAGGAAGGATGGCAGAGACCTGGCCGTGTGGAGCCAGGACAACAATCTCTCCCTCAACGCGATCAAGAGAAAGGAGATCCTCAACACGTGCTATAAAACACTTGACTAAAACACTTGAGTGTCTCTCTTAATCCTAGGTTCTGGCAGAGTTGTGCAGACTCAGGACAACTGTGCTTTGGAGGAATAAGCAGGAAAATAAGAACAATCCAACATTTATTTTTGATACTGTCGCAAAGCTAACTAAAAAGCAGCATTCCCCAAGAGAGGATGGCTTTTATTTCAGCAGTAATAAAATCATGAACTTCTTTGAGGAAAAGATCATGATCATTAGAAGCAAATTATGGACTCCTATTTAAATCTGCATATTCCTCCAAAGCTCAGTTGTCCTGAGTCTGCACAACTCTGCCAGGACCTAGGATCAAGGGAGACACTCAATTGTTTTAGTACTATATCTCTTGACACAATGATGAAAATAATCATGGCCTTTAAACCTTCAAGCTGCATTCTGGACCCTATTTCAACTAAACTACTGAAAGAGCTGCTTCCTGTGCTTGGCCCTCCTATGTTGAACATAATAAACGGCTCTCTATCCACCGGATGTGTACCAAACTCACTAAAAGTGGCAGTAATAAAGCCTCTCTTGAAAAAGCCAAACCTTGACCCAGAAAATATAAAAAACTATTGGCCTAAATCGAATCTCCCATTCCTCTCAAACATTTTCTAAAAAGCTGTTGCGTAGCAACTCACTGCCTTCCTGAAAACAAACAATGTATACAAAATGCTTCAGTCTGGTTTTAGACCCCATCATAGCACTGAGACTGCACTTGTGAAGGTGGTAAATTATCTTTTAATGGTGTCGGACCGAGGCTCTGCATCTGTCCTCGTGCTCCTAGACCTTAGTGCTGGTTTTGATACCATCGATCACCACATTCTTTTGGAGAAATTGGAAACCCAAATTGGTCTACACGGACAAGTTCTGGCCTGGTTTAGATCTTATCTGTCAGAAAGATATCAGTTTGTCTCTGTGAAGGGTTTATCCTCTGACAAATCAACTGTAAATTTCGGTGTTCCTCAAGGTTCCGTTTTAAGACCACTATTGTTTTCACTATATATTTTACCTCTTGGGGATGTCATTCGAAAACATAATGTTAACTTTCACTGCTATGCGGATGACACACAGCTGTACATTTCAATGAAACATGGTGAAGCCCCAAAATTGCCCTTGCTGGAAGCCTGTGTTTCAGACATAAGGAGTGGATGGCTGCAAAGTTTCTACTTTCAAACTCGGACAAAACCGAGATGCTTGTTCTAGGTCCCAAGAAACAAAAAGATCTTCTGTTGAATCTGACAATTAATCTTGATGGTTGTACAGTCGTCCCCAATAAAACTGTGAAGGACCTCAGCGTTACTCTGGACCCTGATCTCTCTTTTGACAAACACATCAAGATTGTTTCAAGGACAGCTTTTTTCCATCTGCGTAACATTGCAAAGATCAGACATTTTCTGTCCAAAATTGATGCAGAAAAATGAATCCATGCTTTTGTTACTTCTAGGTTAGACTACTGCAATGCTCTACTTTCCGGCTACCTGAATAAAGCACTAAATAAACTTCAGTTAGTGCTAAATACGGCTGCTAGAATCTCGACTAGAACCAAAATAATTGATCATATTACTCATCTCCCTACACTGGCTTCCTGTTAAGGCAAGGGCTGATTTCAAGGTTTTACTGCTAACCTACAAAGCATTACATGGGCTTGCTACTACCTATCTTTCCGATTTGGTCCTGCCGTACATACCAACACGTACACTATGGTTTCAAGATGCAGGCCTCCTAATTGTCCCTAGAATTTCTAAGCAAACAGCTGGAGGCAGGGCTTTCTCCTATAGAGCTCCATTTTTATGGAATGGTTTGCCTACCCGTGTGAGAGACGCAGACTCGGTCTCAACCTTTAAGTCTTTATTGAAGACTCATCTCTTCAGTAGGTCCTATGATTGAGTGTAGTCTGGCCGAGGAGTGTGAAGGTGAACGGAAAGGCACTGGAGCAACGAACCGCCCTTGCTGTCTCTGCCTAGCCGGTTCCCCTCTCTCCACTGGGATTCTCTGCCTCTAACCCTATTACAGGGCCACTGACTTACTGGTGCTCTTCCATACCGTCCCTAGGAGGGGTGCGTCACTTGAGTGGGTTGAGTCACTGACGTGGTCTTCCTGTCTGGGTTGGCGCCCCCCTTGGGTTGTGCCGTGGCGGAGATCATTGTGGGCTATACTCGACCTTGTCTCAGGATGGTCAGTTGGTGATTGAAGCAATCCCTCTAGTGGTGTGGGGGCTGTGCTTTAGCAAAGTGGGTGGGGTTATATCCTGCCTGTTTGGCCCTGTCCGGTGGTATCATCGGATGGGGCCACAGTGTCTCCTGACCCCTCCTGTCTCAGCCTCCAGTATTTATGCTGCAGTAGTTTATGTGTCGGGGGGCTAGGGTCAGTATGTTATATCTGGAGTATTTCTCCAGTGTCCTGTGTGAATTTAAGTATACTCTCTCTAATTCTCTCTTTCTCTCTTTCTTTCTTTCTTTCTCTCTCTTGGGGGACCTGAGCCCTAGGACCATGCCTCAGGACTACCTGGCATGATGACTCCTTGCTGTCCCCAGTCCACCTGGCCATGCTGCTGCTCCAGTTTCAAATGTTCTGCCTGCGGCTATGGAACCCTGACCTGTTCACCGGACGTGCTACCTGTCCCAGACCTGCTGTTTTCAACTCTCTAGAGACCGCAGGAGCGGTAGACATACTCTCAATGATCGGCTATGAAAAGCCAACTGACATTTACTCCTGAGGTGCTGACCTGTTGCACCCTCGACAACTACTGTGATTATTATTATTTGACCATGCTGGTCATTTTTGAACATCTGAACATCTTGGCCATGTTCTGTTATAATCTCCACCCTGCACAGCCAGAAGGGGACTGGCCCCCCCTCATAGCCTGGTTCCTCTCTAGGTTTCATCCTAGGTTTTGGTCTTTCTAGGGAGTTTTTCCTTGCCACCGTGCTTCTACACCTGCATTGCTTGCTGTTTGGGGTTTTAGGCTGGGTTTCTGTACAGCACTTTGAGATATCAGCTGATGTAAGAAGGGCTATATAAATATATTTGATTTGATTTGATTTGAGATTATTGTGGACTACAGGAAAGGGAGGACCGAGCACGCCCTCATTCTCATCGACGGGGCTGTAGTGGAGCAGGTTGAGAACTTCAAGTTCCTTGGTGTCCACATCACCAACAAGCTAACATGGTCCAAGCACACCAAGACAGTCATGAAGAGGGCACAACAAACCCTATTCCCCCTCAGGAGACTGAAAAGATTTGGCATGGGTCAGATCCTCAAAAGGTTCTACAGCTGCACCATCGAGAGCATCCTGACTGTTTGCATCACTGCCTTGTATGGCAACTGCTCGGCCTCTACAGAGGGTAGTGCATTCGGCCCAGTTAATCACTGGGGCTAAGCTGCCTGCCATCAAATCAAATCAAATCAAATTTATTTATATAGCCCTTCGTACATCAGCTGAAATCTCAAAGTGCTGTACAGAAACCCAGCCTAAAACCCCAAACAGCAAGCAATGCATGTGAAAGAAGCACGGTGGCTGGGAAAAACTCCCTAGGAAAAACTCCTGAGAAAGGCCAAAAACCTAGGAAGAAACCTAGAGAGGAACCAGGCTATGAGGGGTGGCCAGTCCTCTTCTGGCTGTGCCGGGTGGATATTATAACAGAACATGGTCAAGATGTTAAAATGTTCGTAAATGACCAGCATGGTCAAATAATAATAATCATAGTAATTGTCGAGGGTGCAACAAGCACGTCCGGTGAACAGGTCAGGGTTCCGTAGCCGCAGGCAGAACAGTTGAAACTGGAGCAGCAGCATGGCCAGGTGGACTGGGGACAGCAAGGAGTCATCATGCCAGGTAGTCCTGAGGCATGGTCCTAGGGCTCAGGTCCTCCGAGAGAAAGAAAGAAAGAGAGAAGAGAGAATTAGAGAGAGCATATTTACATTCACACAGGACACCGGATAAGACAAGAGAATACTCCAGATGTAACAGACTGACCCTAGCCCCTCGACACATAAACTACTGCAGCATAAATACTGGAGGCTGAGACAGGAGGGATCAGAAGACACTGTGGCCCCATCCGATGATACCCCCGGACAGGGCCAAACAGGCAGGATATAACCCCACCCACTTTGCCAAAGCACAGCCCCCACACCACTAGAGGGATATCTACAACCACCAACTTACCGTCCGAAGACAAGGCCGAGTATAGCCCACAAAGATCTCCGCCACGGCACAACCCAAGGGGGGGGCGCCAACCCAGACAGGAAGACCACGTCAGTGGCTCAACCTACTCAAGTGACGCACCCCTCCCATGGACGGCATGGAAGAACACCAGTAAGTCAGTGACTCAGCCCCTGTAAAAGGGTTAGAGGCAGAGAATCCCAGTGGGAAGAGGGGAACCGACAAGGCAGAGACAGCAAGGGCGGTTCGTTGCTCCAGCCTTTCCGTTCACCTTCACACTCCTGGGCCAGACTATACTTAATCATAGGACCTACTGAAGAGATAAGTCTTCAGTAAAGACTTAAAGGTTGAGACTGAGTCTGCGTCTCTCACATGGGTAGGCAGACCATTCCATAAAAATGGAGCTCTATAGGAGAAAGCTCTACCTCCAGCCGTTTGCTTAGAAATTCTAGGGACAATTAGGAGGCCTGCGTCTTGTGACCGTAGCGTACGTGTAGGTATGTACGGCAGGACCAAATCGGAAAGATAGGTAGGAGCAAGCCCATGTAATGCTTTGTAGGTTAGCAGTAAAACCTTGAAATCAGCCCTTGCCTTAACAGGAAGCCAGTGTAGGGAGGCTAGCACTGGAGTAATATGATCAAATTTTTTGGTTCTAGTCAGGATTCTAGCAGCCGTATTTAGCACTAACTGAAGTTTGTTTAGTGCTTTATCCGGGTAGCAGGAAAGTAGAGCATTGCAGTAGTCGAGCCTAGAAGTAACAAAAGCATGGATTCATTTTTCTGCGTCATTTTTGGACAGAAAGTTTCTGATTTTTGCAATGTTACGTAGATGGAAAAAAGCTGTCCTTGAAGCAGTCTTGATATGTTCTTCAAAAGAGAGATCAGGGTCCAGAGTAACGCCGAGGTCCTTCATAGTTTTATTTGAGACGACTGTACAACCATCCAGATTAATTGTCAGATTCAACAGAAGATCTCTTTGTTTCTTGGGACCTAGGACAAGCATCTCTGTTTTGTCCGAGTTTAAAAGTAGAAAATTTGCAGCCATCCACTTCCTTATGTCTGAAACACAGGCTTCTAGCGAGGGCAATTTTGGGGCTTCACCATGTTTCATTGAAATGTACAGCTGTGTGTCGTCCGCATAGCAGTGAAATTTAACATTATGTTTTCGAATGACATCCCCAAGAGGTAAAATATATAGTGAAAACAATAGTGGTCCTAGAACGGAACCTTGAGGAACACCGAAATTTACAATTGATTTGTCAGAGGACGAACCATTCACAGAGACAAACTGATATCTTTCCGACAGATAAGATCTAAACCAGGCCAGAACTTGTCCATCCAGGACGTCTATACCAGGCAGTGTCAGAGGAAGACCCTAAAAATTGTTTAAGACTCCAGCCACCCTACTCATAGATTGTTCTCTCTGCTACCGCACGGCAAGCGGTGCTGGAGCGCCAAGTCTAAACAGCTTCTACCTCCAAGCCATAAGACTCCTGAATGTCTAATCAAATGATTACCCAGACCATTTGCATTGCCCCCCCCCCCCCCCTCTTTTACGCTGCTGCTACTCTGTTATTATCTATGCATAACTTTAATAACTAGACATACATGTACATATTACCTCAATTACCTCAACTAACCAGTGCCCTCGCACATTGACTCTGCACTGGTACCCCTGTATATAGCCTCGCTATGGTTATTTTACTGCTGCTCTTTAATTATTTGTTACTTTTATTTCTTATTCTTACTTTGTTGGTTAAGGGATTGTAAGTAAGCATTTCACTGTAAGATCTACACCTGTTGTATTTGGCGCAATGTGCAAATATAATTTGATTTGATTTGATTTAGATGTGGGAAAAGGCGACCAACATGGTAGTCAAATGGTAATTATTTTTAGACTTGATTCTATGACTGTTTGATGCCCCTTTCCGTCCCCATAACAAATGTCAAAATATTAAAGCAAGCATGCTCTGCCAGCATTTACATAGCCTTTGGGGGAAAATGGTCTCTCAACGAAGGAAAGAGGGTCACAATTCCAAGAGCATAACGTTGTCTCTGTCGAGTGGGAAGCTTCCCGCTCAAAAACAAATCAAATCAAATTGTATTTGTCACATACACATGGTTAGCAGAGGTTAATGTTAGTGTAGCGAAATGCTTGTGCTTCTAGTTCCGACAATGCAGTAATATCCAACGAGTAATCTAACCGAACAATTTCACAACAATTACCTTATATACACAAGTGTAAAGGAATGAATAAGAATATGTAGATGTAAAATTATATGAATGAGTGATGGTATAGAACGGCATAGGCAAGATGCAGTGGATGGTATAGAGTACAGTATATACATATGAGATGAGTAATGTAGGATATGTAAACAGTAAAAAAAAACTTTAAAAAAAAAAATGTAAAAAAAAAATGTATGAAATGTATGCATTCACTACTGTAAGTCGCTCTGGATAAGAGCGTCTGCTAAATGACTAAAATGTAAATGTAAATTTAAACATATAAAAGTGGCATTGTTTAAAGTGGCTAGTGATACATTACATCAAGATGGCAAGATGCAGTAGATGGTATAGAGTACAGTATATACATATGAGATGAGTAATGTAGGGTATGTAAACATTATATGAAGTGGCATTGTTTAAAGTGGTTAGTGATACATTTATTACATACATTTTTCCATTATTAAAGTGGCTGGAGATGAGTCAGTATGTTGGCAGCAACCACTCAATGTTAGTGATGGCTGTTTAAGAGTCTGAGGGCCTTGAGATAGAAGCTGTTTTTCAGTCTCTCAGTCCCTGCTTTGATGCACCTGTACTGACCTCGCCTTCTGGATGATAGCGGGGTGAACAGGCAGTGGCTCGGGTGGTTGTTGTCCTTGATGATCTTTTTGTCCTTCCTGTGACATCGGGTGGTGTAGGTGTCCTGGAGGGCAGGTAGTTTGCCCCGGGTGATGCGTTGTGCAGACCTCGCTACCCTCTGGAGGCGCTGCTGCGCCTTCTTCACCACGCTGTCTGTGTGGTTGGACGAATTCAGTTTGTCCTTAATGTGTACGCTGAGGAACTTAAAACTTTCTACCCTCTCCACTACTGTCCCGTCGATGTGGATAGGGGGGTGCTCCCTCTGCTGTTTCCTGAAGTCCACGATCATCTCCTTTGTTTTGTTGACGTTGAGTGTGAGGTTATTTTCCTAACACCACACTCCGAGAGCCCTCACCTCCTCCCTGTAGGCCGTCTCGTAGTTGTTGGCAATCAAGCCTACCACTGCAGTGTCGTCTGCAAACTTGATGATTGAGTTAGAGGCGTGCATGTGTAACAGTGTAGGTTCCGTCCCTCTCTTCGCCCCAACCCGGGCTCGAACCAGGGACCCTTGCACACATCAACAACTGACACCCACGAAGCATCGTTACCCATCGCGCCACAAAAGCCGCGGCCCTTGCAACGCAAGGGGAAACCCTACTTCAAGTCTCAGAGCGAGTGACGTCACTGATTGAAACGCTATTAGCGCGCACCACCGCTAACTAACTAGCCATTTCACATCGGTTACACTCACCCCCCCTTTGACCTCCTCCTTTTCCGCAGCAACCAATGATCCGGGTCAACAGCATCAATGTAACAGTGTAGGTTCCGTCCCTCTCTTCGCCCCAACCCGGGCTCGAACCAGGGACCCTTGCACACATCAACAACTGACACCCCACGAAGCATCGTTACCCATCGCGCCACAAAAGCCGCGGCCCTTGCAACGCAAGGGGAAACCCTACTTCAAGTCTCAGAGCGAGTGACGTCACTGATTGAAACGCTATTAGCGCGCACCACCGCTAACTAACTAGCCATTTCACATCGGTTACACATGGCCACGCAGTCGTGGGTGAACAGGGAGTACAGGAGAGGGCTGAGAACGCACCCTTGTGGGGCCCCAGGGTTGAGGATCAGCAGGGTGGAGATGATGTTACCTACCCTCACCACCTGGGGGCGGCCCATCAGGAAGTCCAGGACCCAGTTGCACAGGGCGGGGTCGAGACCCAGGGTCTCGAGCTTAATGACGAGTTTGGAGGGTACTATGGTGTTAAATGCTGAGCTGTAGTCGATGAACAGCATTCTCACATAGGTAATCCTCTTGTCCAGATGGGTTAGGGCAGTGTGCAGTGTGATTGCTATTGCGTCGTCTGTGGACCTATTGGGGCAGTAAGCAAATTGGAGTGAGTCTAGGGTGTCAGGCAGGGTGGAGGTGACATGGTCCTTGACTAGTCTCTTAAAGCACTTCATGATGACGGAAGTGAGTGCTACGGGGCGATAGTCATTTAGCTCAGTTACCTTAGCTTTCTTGGGAACAGGAACAATGGTGGCCCTCTTGAAGCATGTGGAGACAGCAGACTGGGATAAGGATTGATTGAATATGTCCGTAAACACACCAGCCAGCTGGTCTGCGCATGCTCTGAGGACGCGGCTAGGGATGCCATCTGGGCCTGCAGCCTTGCGAGGGTTGACACATTTAAATGTTTTGCTCACGTCGGCTGCAGTGAAGGAGAGCCCGCAGGTTTTGGTAGCGGGCCGTGTCAGTGGCACTGTATTGTCCTCAAAGCGAGCAAAGAAGTTGTTTAGTCTGTCTGGGAGCAACGGAGCTGGTTTTCCTTTTATAGTCCGTGATTGACTGTAGACCCTGCCACATACCTCTCGTGTCTGAGCCATTGAATTGCGACTCTACGTTGTCTCTATACTGACGCTTAGCTTGTTTGATTGCCTTGCGGAGGGAATAGCTACACTGTTTGTATTCTGTCATGTTTCCGGTCACCTTGCCCTAGTTAAAAGCAGTGGTTCGCGCTTTCAGTTTTGTGCGAATGCTGCCATCAATCCACGGTTTCTGGTTTGGGAATGTTTTAATAGACGCTGTGGGTACGACATCGCCAATGCACTTGCTAATAAACCCGCTCACCGAATCAGCGTATTCATCAATGTTGTTGTTTGCCGCAATGCGGAACATATCCCAGTCCATGTGATCGACGCAATCTTGAAGCGTGGAATCAGATTGGTCGGACCAGCATTGAACAGACCTGAGCGTGGGAGCTTCCTGTTTTAGTTTCTGTCTCTAGGCTGGTAGCAACAAAATGGAGTCGTGGTCAGCTTTTCCGAAAGGAGGGCGGGGGACGGCCTTATATGCGTCGCGGAAGTTAGAATAACAATGATCTAGGGTTTTGCCAGCCCTGGTAGCGCAATCGATATGCTGATAGAATTTAGGGAGCCTTGTTTTCAGATTAGCCTTGTTAAAATCCCCAGCTACAATAAATGCAGCCTCAGGATATGTGGTTTCCAGTTTACATAGAGTTAAATGAAGTTCGTTCAGGGCCATCGATGTGTCTGCTTGGGGGAGAATATATGCGGCTGTGATTATAATCAAAGGGAATTCTCTAGGTAGATAATGCGGTCGGCATTTGATTGTGAGGAATTCTAAGTCAGGTGAACAGAAGGACTTGAGTTCCTGTATGTTGTTATGATCACACCACGTCTCGTTAATCATAAGGCATACACCCCCACCCTTCTTCTTACCAGAAAGATGCTTGTTTCTGTCGGCGCGATGCGTGAAGAAACCAGCTGGCTGTACCGACTCTGACAGCGTGTCTCGAGTGAGCCATGTTTCCGTGAAACAAAGAACGTTACAGTCTCTGATGTCTCTCTGGAAGGCTACCCTTGCACGGATTTTGTCTACCTTGTTGTCAAGAGACTGGACATTGGCGAGTAGTATGCCCGTCTACGGAGCCTGACCAGAAGACCGCTCCGTCTGCCCCTTCTACGGCGTCGTTGTTTTGGGTTGCCGGCTGGGATCCGATCCATTGTCCTGGGTGGTGGTCCAAACAGAGGATCCGCTTCAGGAAAGTCGTATTCCTGGTCGTAATGTTGGTGAGTTGACATTGCTCTTATATCCAATAGTTCCTCCCGACTGTATGTAATAAAACCTAAGATTACCTGGGGTAACAATGTAAGAAATAACACTTAAAAAAACTAAATACTGCATAGTTTCCTAGGAACGCGAAGCGAGGCGGCCATCTCTGTCGGCGCCGAAAGCATACACACGCCAAATATGTTTAACCAAAGTTATGTTGATGAAGGTACTGTATCTGTCTACAGTCTCATAATGATGCCAAATAACATGAATATATAGTTTCATTGTTTTGATCCATTGTTGGTGGTCAAATTGGCTAACGAGACGCTTACCCACGCATCTCTTTCATGTGGCTGACTAAGATGGCAATCATCTCTCTCCTGGTTCTATGGTCTAATGTGTTGGTTGTCTGGTCCTCTTCTAATATGTCTTGGCCCACCAGGTCTGCTAGTCAGGTCCTCTCGAACCATCTATGAAGACAAGAGAAAAGTTAAACAATTTAGGGTTGGTTTAGGCTGTCGGTATCTCCACGAAGAGCAAACACAGAAATGAGATGTCCAAATAATTTGCCTTTCTCATGATGCAATCTATTTAGTGAAGTGCACAAGTCCTTCCTGCAGCAAAGCACCCCCACAACATGATGCTGCCACCCCCGTGCTTCACGGTTGGGATGGTGTTATTCGGCTTGCAAGCCTTCCCCTTTTTCTTCCAAACATAATGATGATCATTATGGCCAAACAGCTCTATTTTTGTTTCATCAGACCAGAGGACATTTTTCGAAAAAGTACGATCTTTGTCCCCATGTGCAGTTGCAAACCGTAGTCTGGCTTTTTTATGGCGGTTTTGGAGCAGTGGCTTCTTCCTTGCTGAGCGGCCTTTCAGGTTATGTCGATATAGGACTCGTTTTACTGTGGATATAGATACTTTTGTACCCGTTTCCTCCAGCATCTTCACAATGCTCTTTGCTGTTGTTCTGGGATTGATTTGCACTTTTCGCACCAAAGTACATTCATCTCTAGGAGACAGAATGCGTCTCCTTCCTGAGCGGTATGACGGCTGCGTGGTCCCATGGTGTTTATACTTGCGTACTATTGTTTGTACAGATGAACGTGGTTCCTTCAGGCGTTTGGAAATTGCTCCCAAGGATGAACCAGACAATTTTTTTTCTGAAGTCTTGGCTGATTTCTTTTGATTTTCCCATGATGTCAAGCAAAGAGGCACTGCGTTTGAAGGTAGGCCTTGAAATACATCCACAGGTACACCTCCAATTGACTTAAATGTTGTTAATTAGCCTATCAGAAGCTTCTAAAGCCATGACATCATTTTCTGGAATTTTCCAAGCTGTTTAAAGGCACAGTCAATTTAGTGTATGTATGGAATTGTGATACAGTGAAATAATCTATCTGTAAACAATTGTTGAAACAATTACTTGTGTCATGCACAAAGTAGATGTCCTAACCGACTTGCCAAAACTATATTTTGTTCACAAGACATTTGTTTAGTAGTTGAAAAACGAGTTTTAATGATTCCAACCTTAGTGTATGTAATCCTCCGACTGCATCTAACCATTTTTGGCCAGACAAACATTCTTAGTTATATGCGTTTTGAAGAACAAATTAGTAGATATTAGCCATGTTATCTTCACTTCCTGGCTAGCTAAATGCTGCACCAAATGAGGCTCAAATTTATCACACTAGGCCACACCCCAATTAACACCATGTACGTGCTGCACCGCTAATGTTAGTTGGCCTCGTGAACTCAACACACGTTTGAAATCCCCTGACGGTAAAGCCTAACTCCGATCCTTTTGGATTTCAATTAATTTACTCAAATCTAATAGGTTGCTAATTTTAGCAAACTAATGAAGTTGAGACAAAGTTCCCACTAACATTTAGCTAGATAGTTAATTAATCCAGCGCTAACTTTAACTACCCAAGTTAGCTAGCTAGCAACCGTCTAAATCTAAACTTCGGAGATGTAGCTATATCTACAAACAAAGATCTCGACCATTCACTTAGCCGATATAACAAGTTTGGCCACCAACTAACTTATTAAAAAATATATTAAAACATGAACATATTACTTACCTTTCACTGCTGTGCAATTCTAGCTGCCCTTGCACCATCTGAAATTATTTTTATTTTTTTTATTTCACTTTTATTTAACCAGGTAGGCAAGTTGAGAACAAGTTCTCATTTACAATTGCGACCTGGCCAAGATAAAGCAAGCAGTTTGACACATACAACAACACAGAGTTACACATGGAGTAAAACAAACATACAGTCAATAATATAGTAGAAAAATAAGTCTATATACAAAGTGACCAAATGAGGTGAGATAAGGGAGGTAAAAAAAGGCCATGGTGGCCAAGTAAATACAATATAGCAAGTAAAACACTGGAATGGTAGATTTGCAGTGGAAGAAAGTGCAAAGTAGAAATAGAAATAATGGGGTGCAAAGGAGCAAAATAAATAAATAAATACATATAAATTATAGATGAGCTATGTACAGGTGCAGTAATCTGTGAGCTGCTCTGACAGCTGGTGCTTAAAGCTAGTGAGGGAGATAAGTGTTTCCAGTTTTAGAGATTTGTGTTGTTCGTTCCAGTCATTGGCAGCAGAGAACTGGAAGGAGAGGCAGCCGAAGGAGGAATTGGCTTTGGAGGTGACCAGAAAGATATACCTGCTGGAGCGCGTGCTACAGGTGGGTGCTACTATGGTGACCAGCGAGCTGAGATAAGGGGGAACTTTACCTAGCAGGGTCTTGTAGATGACCTGGAGCCAGTGGGTTTGGCGACGAGTATGAAGCGAGGGCCAGCCAACGAGAGCGTACAGGTCGCAGTGGTGGGTAGTATATGGGGCTTTGGTGACAAAACGGATGGCACTGTGATAGACTGCATCCAATTTATTGAGTAGGGTATTGGAGGCTATTTTGTAAATGACATCGCTGAAGTCGAGGATCGGTAGGATGGTCAGTTTTACGACGGTATGTTTGGCAGCATGAGTGAAAGATGCTTTGTTGCGAAATAGGAAGCCAATACTAGATTTAACTTTGGATTGGAGATGTTTGATGTGAGTCTGGAAGGAGAGTTTACAGTCTAACCAGACACCTAGGTATTTGTAGTTGTCCATATATTCTAAGTCAGAACCGTCCAGAGTAGTGATGCTGGACGGGCGGGCAGGTGCAGGCAGCGATCGGTTGAAGAGCATGCATTTAGTTTTACTTGTATTTAAGAGCAGTTGGAGGCCACGGAAGGAGAGTTGTATGGCATTGAAGCTCGTCTGGAGGGTAGTCAAAACCTGTTGAGGGCAGGCGTTCCGCTAACAGCAGGGCGCGAAATACAAAACATCAAAAATCTAATAATTTCAATTTCTCAAACATACGACTATTTTACACCATTTTACAGATACACTTCTCCTTAATGTAACCACATTGTCCAATTTCAAAAAGGCTTTACAGCGAAAGCAAAACATTAGATTATGTTTGGAGAGTACATAGACAAAAATAACCACACAGCCATTTTCCAAGCAAGGAGATGTGTCACAAAAACCCAAAATACAGCTAAATGAAGCACTAACCTTTGACGATCTTCATCAGATGACACTCCTAGGACATCATGTTACACAATACATGTATGTTTTGTTCGATAAAGTTCATATTTATATCCAAAAACAGCATTTTACATTGGCGCATAATGTTCAGAAAATGTATTCCCACTAAAAACTTTCGGTGAATGAGCACATCAATTTACAAAAATACTCATCATAAACATTGACAAAATACATAACAATTATTTTAAGAATTATAGATACACTACTCCTTGATGCAACCGCTGTGTCAGATTTTAAAATAGCTTTTCGGCGAAAGCACATTTTTCAATATTCTGAGTACATAGCTCGCCATCAAAGCAGACACCCGCCAA
Organism: Salmo trutta; assembly: GCF_901001165.1. Taxonomy (NCBI): domain Eukaryota; kingdom Metazoa; phylum Chordata; class Actinopteri; order Salmoniformes; family Salmonidae; genus Salmo; species Salmo trutta. The sequence continues at coordinate 37,451,489 of NC_042982.1, read as the reverse complement.
GTTCTGGGGTCACCTAAACTCAGAATTAGTATAATAAATATTCTCTTACCTTTGCTGATCTTCGTCAGAATGCACTTCCAGGACTGCTACTTCCACAAGAAATGTTGTTTTTGTTCGAAATAATCCATATTTATGTCCAAATACCTCCGTTTTGTTCGTGCGTTCAGGTCACTATCCAAAGGCATAATGCGCGAGCGTAATTCGAGATGCGAAAAGTCAAAATGTTCCATTACCATTCGTAGAAACATGTCAAGCGTTGTTTACAATCAATCTTTAGGGTATTTTTAATGTAAAAATGCGATAATATTCCAACCGGACAATAGCGTATTCATTCCAGGAGAAAAATAAGCAATGGCGTGCTTGCGGGATCGCGCATCACCAAGCCCTTTGTTCTCAGGCGGTCCACTCATTGACTGAGCTACTATTCTAAAACTTTCTGAAGGCTGTTGACAGCCAATAGGAAGTGCAACGTGACACCACAGACACTGTAGTTCCGATAGGGATTCAAAAGAAGAGCTATATTCTCAGATCTCCCATTTCCTGGTTAGATTTTTCTCAGGTTTTTGCCTGCCATATGAGTTCTTTTATACTCACAGACATCATTCAAACAGTTTTAGAAACGTCAGAGTGTTTTCTATCCAAATCTACTAATAATATGCATATTCTAGTTTCTGGGCCCGAGTAGTAACCAGTTTAATTTGGGTACGTTTTTCATCCGGCCGTGGAAATACTGCCCCCTACACCTTAACAGGTTTAACACAGTGTCCAAAGAGGGGCCAGAAGTATACAGAATTGTCTCGTCAGCGTAGAGGTGGATCAGAGACTAACCAGCAGCAAGAGCGACTTCATTGATGTATACAGAGAAAAGAGTCGGCCCAAGAATTGAACCCTGTGGCACCCCCATAGAGATTGCCAGAGGCCCGGACAACAGGCCCTCCGATTTGACACACTGAACTCTATCAGAGAAGTAGTTGGTGAACCAGGCGAGGCAATCATTTGAGAAACCAAGGCTATTGAGTCTGCCGATGAGGAAGTGGTGATTGACAGAGTCGAAAGCCTTGGCCTGGTCAATGAATACGGCAGCACAGTATTGTTTCTTATCGATGGCGGTTATGATATCGTTTAGGACCTTGAGCGTGGCTGAGGTGCACCCATGACCAGCTCTGAAACCAGATTGCATAGCGGAGAAGGTGCGGTGGGATTCAAAATGGTCGGTAATCTGTTTGTTGACTTGGCTTTTGAAGACTTTAGAAAGGCAGGGTAGGATAGGTCTGTGGCAGTTTGGGTCAAGAGTGTCCCCCCCTTTGAAGAGGGGATGACCGCAGCTGCTTTCCAATCTTTGCGAATCGCAGACGACACGAAAGAGAGGTTGAACAGGCTAGTAATAGGGGTTGCAACAATTTCGGCAGATCATTTTAGAAAGAAAGGGTCCAGATTGTCTAGCCCGGATAATTTGTAGGGGTCCAGATTTTGCAGCTCTTTCAGAACATCAGCTGACTGGATTTGGGAGAAGGAGAAATGGGGAAGGCTTGGGCGAGTTGCTGTGGGGGGTGCAGTGCTGTTGACCGGAGTAGGGGTAGCCAGGTGGAAAGCATGGCCAGCCGTAGAAAAATGCTTATTGAAATTCTCAATTATAATGGATTTATCGGTGGTGACAGAGTTTCCTATCCTCAGTGCAGTGGGCAGCTGGGAGGAGGTGCTCTTATTCTCCAAGGACTTTACAGTGTCCCAGAACTTTTTTGAGTTTGTGTTGCAGGAAGCAAATTTCTGCTTGAAAAGCTAGCCTTGGCTTTTCTAACTGCCTGTGTATATTGGTTTCTAACTTCCCTGAAAAGTTGCATATCACGGGGGCTGTTCGATGCTAATGCAGAACGCCACAGGATGTTTTTGTGTTGGTTAAGGGCAGTCAGGTCTGGAGAGAACCAAGGGCTATATCTGTTCCTGGTTCTAAATTTCTTGAATGGGGCATGCTTATTTAAGATGGTGAGGAAGGCATTTAAAAAAAATAACCAGTCATCCTCTACTGAAGGAATGAGGTCAATATCCTTCCAGGATACCTGGGCCAGGTCAATTAGAAAGGCCTGCTCGCTGAAGTGTTTCAGGGAGCGTTTGACAGTGATGAGTGGAGGTCGTTTGACCGCTGACCCATTACGGATGCAGGCAGTGAGGCAGTGATCGCTAAGATCTTGTTTGAAAACAGCAGAGGTGTATTTAGAGGAAAAGTTGGTTACGATGATATCTATGAGGGTGCCCGTGTTTATGGCTTTGGGGTGGTACCTGGTAGGTTCATTGATAATTTGTGTGAGATTGAGGGCATCAAGCTTAGATTGTAGGATGGCTGGGGTATTAAGCATGTCCCAGTTTAGGTCACCTAGCAGCACGAGCTCTGAAGATAGATGGGGGACAATCAGTTCACATATGGTGTCCAGAGCACAGCTGGGGGCAGAGGGTGGTCTATAGCAGGCGACAACGGTGAGAGACTTGTTTTTAGAGAGATGGATTTTTAAAAGTAGAAGTTCAAATTGTTTGGGTACAGACCTGGATAGTAGGACAGAACTCTGCAGGCTATCTCTGCAGTAGATTGCAACTAGATGCAATTAGATGAAAAGGAAGTTTCAAGTTAAAAACGGAAGCTCAATCAACACTGCTTAGTGCCACCGCCCTGCCTCTGTACAGTAACTCTCACCTGGAAGTTATATTAGTACAGACGGTGTAAAAACACCTCTTAAATCAACACCTCTTAACACTAAAAATGTAACACCAAGAAAATGAACACTTGTTAACACTGGACAATTTGCTGTGTAGTTAATTATGTTTTTCTTTAATAGGCTAAATTACACATTCTGTTAACATCTGACTCCAGAGCATTCTATTCTTACTATTAACATCTTACTCCAGATTGATCTGTTCTTGAGGTTAACATCTGACTCCAGAGTGATCTGTTCTATTTGTTAACATCTGACTCCAGAGTGATCTGTTCTATTTGTTAACATCTGACTCCAGATTGATCTGTTCTTGAGGTTAACGTCTGACTCCAGAGTGATCTGTTCATGCTATTAACATCTGACTCCAGATTGATCTGTTCTTGAGGTTAACATCTGACTCCAGAGTGATCTGCTCTTGAGGTTATCATCTGACTCCAGAGTGATCTGTTCATGCTATTAACGTCTGACTCCAGAGTGATCTGTTCATGCTATTAACATCTGACTCCAGAGTGATCTGTTCTATTTGTTAACATCTGACTCCAGATTGATCTGTTCTTGAGGTTAACATCTGACTCCAGAGTGATCTGTTCTATTTGTTAACATCTGACTCCAGAGTGATCTGTTCTATTTGTTAACATCTGACTCCAGATTGATCTGTTCTTGAGGTTAACGTCTGACTCCAGAGTGATCTGTTCATGCTATTAACATCTGACTCCAGATTGATCTGTTCTTGAGGTTAACATCTGACTCCAGAGTGATCTGCTCTTGAGGTTATCATCTGACTCCAGAGTGATCTGTTCATGCTATTAACGTCTGACTCCAGAGTGATCTGTTCATGCTATTAACATCTGACTCCAGAGTGATCTGTTCTATTTGTTAACATCTGACTCCAGATTGATCTGTTCTTGAGGTTAACATCTGACTCCAGAGTGATCTGTTCATGCTATTAACATCTGACTCCAGATTGATCTGTTCATGCTATTAACATATGACTTCAGAGTGGTCTGTTCTTGAGGTTAACATCTGACTCCAAAGTGATCTGTTCTTGAGGTTAACATCTGACTCCAGAGTGATCTGTTCTTACTATTAACATCTTACTCCAGAGTGATCTGTTCTTGAGGTTAACATCTGACTCCAGAGTGATCTGTTCTTGCTATTAACATCTGACTCCAGAGTGATCTGTTCATGCTATTAACGTCTGACTCCAGAGTGATCTGTTCTTGCTATTAATATATGACTTCAGAGTGATCTGTTCATGCTATTATCATCTGACTCCAGAGTGATCTGTTCTTACTAATAACATCTGACTCCAGATTGATCTGTTCATGCTATTAACATCTGACTCCAGAGTGATATGTTCATGCTAATAACATCTGACTCCAGAGTGATCTGATCTTGAGGTTAACATCTGACTCCAGATTGATCTGTTCATGCTATTAACATCTGACTCCAGAGTGATCTGTTCTTGAGGTTAACATCTGACTCCAGAGTGATCTGTTCTATTTGTTAACATCTGACTCCAGATTGATCTGTTCTATTTGTTAACATCTGACTCCAGAGTGATCTGTTCTATTTGTTAACATCTGGCTCCAGATTGATCTGTTCTATTTGTTAACATCTGACTCCAGATTGATCTGTTCTTACTGTTAACATCTGACTCCAGAGTGATCTGTTCTTGAGGTTAACATCTGACTCCAGAGTGATCTGTTCTATTTGTTAACATCTGACTCCAGAGTGATCTGTTCTATTTGTTAACATCTGACTCCAGAGTGATCTGTTCTATTTGTTAACATCTGACTCCAGATTGATCTGTTCTATTTGTTAACATCTGACTCCAGATTGATCTGTTCTATTTGTTAACATCTGACTCCAGAGTGATCTGTTCTATTTGTTAACATCTGACTCCAGATTGATCTGTTCTATTTGTTAACATCTGACTCCAGATTGATCTGTTCTATTTGTTAACATCTGACTCCAGAGTGATCTGTTCTATTTGTTAACATCTGACTCCAGAGTGATCTGTTCTTGCTATTTGTAGTCTATGACATTTCAGATTTAGATATAATTTATCAAAGTAACTTTAGTTAAATTAACTATCTTTTTCTTAAGGGTCACTTTAGTGTAGATTAACTTCTTCCAGTAAGAAGTAATTGATAGCTTGGTAAACTATATTTTCAGAGTAGCTTCCCCAACACTGTGCTCCTGTCTCTCTCCACTCCCCAGTAGGCGATTATAATAATATATTGTAAACTGCGTGGTTCAAGCCCTGAATCCTGATTGGCTGAAAGCCATGGTATATCATATCGTATACCACGGGTATAACAAAACAATGATTTGTACTTGTTCTAATTACGTTGGTAACCAGATTATAATAGCAATAAGGCACCTCTGGGATTAGTGGTATATGGCCAATATACCACGTCTAAGGGCTGTATACAGGCACTCTACGTTGCTTCATGTGTAAGAACAGCCCTTAGCTTTAGTATATTGGTCATATAACACACCCCCTTTCGGCCTTATTGCTTAAATACTGTATACACTGATTATACCAAACATTAGGAACTCCTTCCATGCCCCGTCCCCGAGGGACACCTCTACAAGGTGTCGAAAGCGTTCCACAGGGATGCTGGCTCATGTTGAATCCAATGCTTCCCACAGTTGTGTGAAGTTGTCTGAGTGTCCTTTGGGTGGTGGACCATTCTTGATACACACGGGAAACTGTTGAGAGTGAAAAACCAAGCATCGTTGCAGTTCTCGACTCAAACCGGTTCGCTTGGCAGCTACTACCATACCCCGTTCAAAGGCACTTAAATATTTTGTCTTGCCCATTCACCCTCTGAATGACCCACATATACAATCCATTGTCTCAAGGCTTGAAAATCCTTCTTTAACATGTCTCCTCCCCTTCATCTACACCGATTGAAGTGTTATCAATAAGGAATCATAGCTTTCACCTGGATAGTCTATGTCATGGAAAGAGCAGGTCTTCTTAATATTTTGTATACTCGGTGTAAGCCATTTAGCACAAGCTTTTATCCAAAGCGGGAATCAATCCCACAGCCCTGGAGCTGCATGCGCCATGCTCTACCAAATAAGACATGCAGGACTACTCCCAGTAGACTCCTCACCTCTCCACTCTCTCCTCTCCTCTCCTCTCCTCTCCTCTCCTCTCCTCTCCTCTCCTCTCCTCTCCTCTCCTCTCCTCTCCTCTCCTCTCCTCTCCTCACCTCTCCACTCCTCTCCTCTCCTCTCCTCTCCACTCCACTCCACTCCACTCCACTCCACTCCTCTCCTCTCCTCACCTCACCTCTCCTCTCCTCTCCTCACCTCTCCACTCCTCTCCTCTCCTCTCCACTCCTCTCCACTCCACTCCACTCCACTCCTCTCCTCTCCACTCTTTCCTCTCCTCTCCTCTCCACTCTCTCCTCTCCTCTCCTCTCCTCACCTCTCCACTCCTCTCCTCTCCACTCCTCTCCTCTCCTCTCCTCTCCTCACCTCTCCACTCCTCTCCTCTCCTCTCCTCACCTCTCCTCTCCTCTCCTCACCTCTCCTCTCCTCTCCACTCCTCTCCACTCCACTCCACTCCACTCCTCTCCACTCTTTCCTCTCCTCTCCTCTCCACTCTCTCCTCTCCTCTCCTCTCCTCACCTCTCCACTCCTCTCCACTCCTCTCCTCTCTTCTCCTCTCCTCACCTCTCCACTCCACTCCACTCCACTCCACTCTTTCCTCTCCTCTCCTCTCCTCTCCTCTCCACTCTCTCCTCTCCTCTCCTCTCCTCTCCTCTCCTCTCCTCTCCTCTCCTCTCCTCTCCTCTCCTCTCCACTCCACTCCACTCCACTCCACTCCACTCCACTCTCTCCACTCTCTCCACTCTCCTCTCCTCTCCTCTCCTCTCCTGTCCTCTCCCCTCCACAGATCCAGTGAAATCTCACTGCTGTCTAGCATTGCCAATCAACAAGGTTGCTCCCTGTGCAATCTTCAAATCATATGAAACTCCCACATATTGTCATGGATTTCCTACACATTCCCATTCCTCTTTTCCCATAGTTGAATCAATCAACCGTAAATCCCTGTGTAGTGTCGGGCAGGATTGGAATGGGATTTGGGATTTAACAATGTAATGTAATGCCGACAGACACTCTAATGAGCCCAGTGCCTTAAGAGAGGAGTGTCTGACAGCTTCTGGTTACAATGTAATTCCTCTATTCTCACACACACACACACACACACACACACACACACACACACACACACACACACACACACACACACACACACACACACACACACACACACACACATAAACACACTCACGATACTAAGGAAGTTATGTTTGTGTCCACACACTTATACTGAACATACACATCATCTATCTGTCTCTTTCTCTCTCTCTCTCACACACACATACAAACACACACACACACATACACACTGAAACACACATAGGGTTTCTCTCTCTTACCAACAAACACTTTTTTGTTCTCCTATTCAGAACTCATTAATCTTGATCTCACACACACTCACACAAACCATCATCCATGCACACTTGCAGACACACACATATACATACGTGCACACACACACACACACACACACATACACACAGGCACTCAGACACAATAATTTGTTTGTTCTCATATTGATAATGAATGAATGTTGATAAGCATTCCAGTCTGAGCTAGGATAGTGGGGGAGATGACATAAAACAAATAGTCATGAATATTCATGTTCATTTCATGACGTACACAGTTGATGTAACAATATTACCTAAACATAACTTCACTCCCCCTGTGACTGAAGATGAAGAACATTATTTCATCATCCACAGGAAGAGAAAATGTGTCTTCTGCTTTATCCCAAACCCCACCTACACACTGTGGCTGTAGAGGTTAGAATACAGGATCAGCCATGGCACAGCGCCCCTGGAGCAGGATCAGCCATGGCACAGCACCCCTGGAGCAGGATCAGCCATGGCACAGCGCCCCTGGAGCAGGATCAGCCATGGCACAGCGCCCCTGGAGCAGGATCAGCCATGGCACAGCGCCCCTGGAGCAGGATCAGCCATGGCACAGCACCACTGGAGCAGGATCAGCCATGGCACAGCGCCCCTGGAGCAGGATCAGCCATGGCACAGCACCCCTGGAGAAGGATCAGCCATGGCACAGCACCACTGGAATAGGATCAGCCATGGCACAGCGCCACTGGAGCAGGATCAGCCATGGCACAGCGCCCCTGGAGCAGGATCAGCCATGGCACAGCACCCCTGGAGCAGGATCAGCCATGGCACAGCACCCCTGGAGCAGGATCAGCCATGGCACAGAGCCCCTGGAGCAGGATCAGCCATGGCACAGCGCCCCTGGAGAAGGATCAGCCATGGCACAGCGCCCCTGGAGAAGGATCAGCTATGGCACAGCACCCCTGGAGCAGGATCAGCTATGGCACAGCGCCCCTGGAGCAGGATCAGCCATGGCACAGCGCCCCTGGAGAAGGATCAGCCATGGCACAGCGCCCCTGGAGCAGTTTAGGGGGTAAGTGTCTTGCTCAAGAGCACAACGACAGGAGACGACGTGTAGGATTCAATACCTCTGGTTGCTGACTCACATCATGCCAGACCCAGGATTTAAGCTGACTTGCTGGCCGACCTCTCTAACCTCTTGGCTACCTGCCTAGAGTATGACTGGATGTGTATATATATATATGTGTGTGCATGTGATTCAGGACAAGCATCCAACAACCAAGCCCAAAGTAGACTGATGTGTTTGTAGAACAGCTGACAGAATATAGATATCAATCATACACTGGAAATAATAAGACGTCTCGTTATAGATGGATACATCTACTTGTTTCTCTGTCATATGCAATGAGCTAGACAGATCTCCAGGTTTGGATGCCTGTGGAGTAGAGGAAGGAAAGTACAGGTTGTGTGTGTGTGTGTGTGCTGCCTGTGCGTGCATGTGCCCTCATATTGCTGATTGCAAAATTGTTAGCAACTGTGGCCTGTGTGGTCCAGGGGTTAGTGCTGCCAACCCCAGCACACTACTACCTAGTCTACCATAGTCGGTAGAATCCTGCTGCCCTTCTGACTCACAATGTCTTTCACCTGACCTTCCACCGCTACACTTCTCCTTGCTGGGGTCGATGACGCTGCAGATGGTCTTGTCCTTGGTCTTGCAGCAGATGGTCTTGTCCTTGTTCTTGCTGCGGATGGTTTTGTCCTTGTTCTTGCAGCAGATGGTCTTGTCCTTGGTCTTGCAGCAGATGGTCTTGTCCTTGTTCTTGCGGCGGATGGTCTTGTCCTTGTTCTTGCGGCGGATGGTCTTGTCCTTGGTCTTGCGGCGGATGGTCTTGTCCTTGGTCTTGCGGCGGATGGTCTTGTCCTTGGTCTTGTAGCAGATGGTCTTGTCCTTGGTCTTGCAGCAGATGGTCTTGTCCTTGGTCTTGCAGCAGATGGTCTTGTCCTTGGTCTTGCAGCAGGTGGTCTTGTCCTTGGTCTTGCAGCAGATGGTCTTGTCCTTGTTCTTGCAGTGGATGGTCTTGTCCTTGGTCTTGCAGCAGATGGTCTTGTCCTTGGTCTTGCAGCAGATGGTCTTGTCCTTGGTCTTGCTGCGGATGGTCTTGTCCTTGTTCTTGCAGTGGATGGTCTTGTCGTTGTTCTTGCAGCAGATGGTCTTGTCCTTGGTCTTGCTGCGGATGGTCTTGTCCTTGTTCTTGCAGTGGATGGTCTTGTCGTTGTTCTTGCAGCAGATGGTCTTGTCCTTGGTCTTGCAGTGGATGGTCTTGTCCTTGTTCTTGCAGCAGATGGTCTTGTCCTTGGTCTTGCAGCAGATGGTCTTGTCCTTGGTCTTGCGGCGGATGGTCTTGTCCTTGGTCTTGCAGCAGGTGGTCTTGTCCTTGGTCTTGCGGCGGATGGTCTTGTCCTTGGTCTTGTAGCAGATGGTCTTGTCCTTGGTCTTGCAGCAGATGGTCTTGTCCTTGGTCTTGCAGCAGATGGTCTTGTCCTTGGTCTTGCAGCAGGTGGTCTTGTCCTTGGTCTTGCAGCAGATGGTCTTGTCCTTGGTCTTGCAGCAGGTGGTCTTGTCCTTGGTCTTGCAGCAGATGGTCTTGTCCTTGGTCTTGCGGCGGATGGTCTTGTCCTTGGTCTTGCAGCAGGTGGTCTTGTCCTTGGTCTTGCAGCAGATGGTCTTGTCCTTGGTCTTGCAGCGGATGGTCTTGTCCTTGTTCTTGCAGTGGATGGTCTTGTCCTTGGTCTTGCAGTGGATGGTCTTGCCCTTGGTCTTGCAGAGGATTGTCTTGTCCTTGGCTTCAGACGAAAAAAAATTGTCAACAACTATTTCCTTCTGAAACCTTAAATGGCACACAAACCAGAGATTGATATTAATTGGACACAAGGTCCAAGTTAAATTTGACTTCCACTTTTAACCCCTCGAAAGACACACACACCTTGGAGAGGTGCGGGGGCTGCCACACTGTGTGCCCAGGGAGTTGTTGTTGTGGGGGGTTAAGTGCCTTGCTCAAGGGCACAACAGCAGGCAATGGCATCTAGGATTTGAAACCAGCAACTCTCCTGTTGCCAGCTCACTTCCCGCTCGATTTTTCCAGTCAGACCTAGAATTCAAACTGTCAGCCCTCCGGTTGCTAGCTTGCCTCTCTACCCGCTAGGCTACATATTTGTGTCTTCATCTAAGTTGATAGCATGATGGCTGTTGAGACTGGTTCACAACTGTCAAGGTGTGTGTGTACTGGTAGCAAAGTCAGGTGCAGGAGAGCAGAGATTTGAGAACAGGCGCACACTTTATTGAGGCAAAAGTGCAAAATGCGCAAAACAGTCACAAGAATTATGTTTAACAATAAACATCTTCGTGAAAATGTGAAACTGAGAGCACAGCAGGGAGGTCTCCCAATTAACCTGCACACACACACTCACTCACACATACAGTCACCTGCAGGTTCAAACAGAAACCTGAGAATCTTGAATAGTTAGTAGAGATGAAGAGAGATGAAAGACAGAGAAAGGAGAGAGTAAAGAGAGAGGGTGCTGCTGTCTCTCAGTGTGTCTGTTTATAGGAGGAGACGTGGAGATGAGAACCCTCCTGCAGGTTTCAAGAGAGGAAACTTTGCTCTTTAAAGACTAAAAACACAGTTCCTTCTGTTTTAGCCCCTGATGCTGTGCCTACCCCCATCTTCCCTGACATATGGTGTGTGTCACTTTCACTCACTCCCTCTCTCTTCCTCTCTCTTTCCCTCTCCCTCTCACACATATGCACCTGCATCTCCATCAATGCAGCAAACACAGAAATAGAAAATCAGGTTTTTGCCTGCTGAAAAGATGCCAAGAACCAATTGTGTCTGCGTGTGCTGGCTATAAAGACTAAAGTGTATGCCAGCAGCCAGCCTTCTTCATATGGAAATACACTCTTGGAAAGAAATGCGAAAAGAGTGTTAAAACATTTTAATATTGTGTTTGGGAATCCATTTAGAAAATGTCCTTCTGACATTTGTAAAGAATTTTATTTTATTTTATTCATTTTTTCCCTTTTAAATTCTCACTCCATTTTCTTGGCTTGTGAATACAGAGGCCCATGAGGAGAGACGTCTTGGGGAAAATCTGTTCATTTTTCAATGTTTCGCTCTCTCCTTTAAAAGGGAGCTGAAAGTAAAAGTGACATGTGTGGAGGAACACATGGCATCTGCTCCAGTGACATGTGAATATGGGGCACAGTATTGGCACCCAGAATTACTGCAGAATTAATTAACACACACACACACACACACACACACACACACACACACACACACTGTCGTCACAGTTGTTTGGCCCGATACTGATGCCTACTTGCCAAGTAACATCCCATCAGTCCGCTCCCTCTTGTCACTTTTCCTTCCCTATCTAGGAAAAACAAATGATTCAGTGTTCCCCACCTCCCAAACACTCTCAAGGTGGTGGATCATTAAAATGTCACTTTCTTGCTCTAAGCTTTACTTGACCAGTGTCTCGTCGAGACAGAAGTCTGTTTTTGTACTATCTACTGTGGCATAGTTGGCACCTGTTGTTCAGTAGGCTGTATGTCACAGCTACAGACTGTGTCCTGACTAGAAACATATAGAAGTTGTTAACTTGGTGGGTCACAACAGAACTCTAAATCCTTTAGGTGGGTCACAACAGAACTCTAAATCCTTTAGGTGGGTCACAACAGAACTCTAAATCCTATAGGTGGATCACAACAGAACTCTAAATCCTATAGGTGGATCACAACATAACTCTAAATCCTTTAGGTGGATCACAACAGAACTCTAAATCCTATAGGTGGATCACAACAGAACTCTAAATCCTATAGGTGGATCACAACAGAACTCTAAATCCTATAGGTGGATCACAACAGAACTCTAAATCCTATAGGTGGGTCACAACAGAATTCTAAATCCTTTAGGTGGATCACAACAGAACTCTAAATCCTATAGGTGGGTCACAACAGAACTCTAAATCCTATAGGTGGATCACAACAGAACTCTAAATCCTATAGGTGGATCACAACAGAACTCTAAATCCTTTAGGTGGATCACAACAGAACTCTAAATCCTATAGGTGGATCACAACAGAACTCTAAATCCTTTAGGTGGATCACAACAGAACTCTAAATCCTATAGGTGGATCACAACAGAACTCTAAATCCTATAGGTGGGTCACAACAGAATTCTAAATCCTTTAGGTGGATCACAACAGAACTCTAAATCATTTAAGTGGATCACAACTGTCAGGTGTGTGCGTACTGGTAGCGAAGTCAGGTGCAGGAGAGCAGAGATTTGTGAACAGGCGCACACTTTGAGGCAAAAGTGGAAAACGCGCAAAACAGTCACAAGAATTATGTTTAACAATAAACATCTTCGTGAAAATAACACTGAAAAAACAAGCCAGTCTGGCGCGACAACAATACACACGTAGCACAAAGATTCTTACACAAAGACATGATGGGGAACAGAGGAATAAATACATGCAGTGTGATTGGGGAATGAAAACCAGAGGTGCAGGGAACAAGACAAAACAAATGGATACATGAAAAATGGAGCGGCGATGGCTAGGAAGCCGGTGACGTCGACTGCCGAACGCCGCCCGAACAAGGAGAGGAGCCGACTTCGGCGGAAGTCGTGACAACAACAGAACTCTAAATCCTTTAGGTGGGTCACAACAGAACTCTAAATCCCTTAGGTGGGTCACAGTGCAGAACATTTAGGAATCGACTCAGTTAAACAACACATTGATGAAATGCATGTAGTGTTTGGTAGCCTAGTGGGGCCTTAATAAGTTACAAACACGGAGTTCCAGAAGGTTAGACTCAGTCTTTTAAAATATCTTTAGCCCTCATTATAAACTGTTCAGGGTAACACATGTCAGTAGTCTCACCACCCTGAGCACAAGACACCATTTTAATTGCTGTCTGACCCCATGACCTTCTGATCTAAGAGCATTGTGTGTGAGTGTGTGTGTGTATGTGTGTGTGTGTGTGTGTGTGTGTGTGTGTGTGTGTGTGTGTGTGTGTGTGTGTGTGTGTGTGTGTGTGTGTGTGTGTGTGTGTTTTGTACCTGCGTGTCAGTAGCCAGTGTAATGCAGTCATTAACAAAGTAAATGAACGGACTTCATTAAACAGATGATTAGACCTAGCTCACGTTGTTTCAGATTTTTAGCTTTTCCAAAAAGGAGGAGGGAGGAAAGGAGGGAGAGAGGGAAGAAGAGAGGGAGCAGAGAAAAAGTGCAATGGAGCAAAAGAGGAAGGGAGGAAGCGAAGAAAGTGAATGAGGGAGATTATTCACTGATCTGTTCCCTTACACTACTGTACTTATGAACAGTTATGAACAGTTATGAACAGTTATGAACACTAAACCGTTGTAAAGAGTTCTCAACATAGAGGTGTTCTCTGACTGTCGCCTCTTGAATCCTGTCTGTTTGAAATATAAAAGAGTCGTGGAAAAAACAGACAGACGACAAATATGAGTGTTAACAGCTCCTGCGTTGTCTCCTGCGGTGTCTCCCGCGTTGTCTCCTGCGGTGTCTCCTGCGGTGTCTCCTGCTGTGTCTCCTGCGGTGTCTCCTGCTGTGTCTCCTCTGTGTCTCCTGCGGTGTCTCCTGCGGTGTCTCCTGCGGTGTCACCTGCGGTGTCTCCTGCGGTGTCTCCTGCGGTGTCTCCTGCGGTGTCTCCTGCTGTGTCTCCTCTGTGTCTCCTGCGGTGTCTCCTGCGGTGTCTCCTGCTGTGTCTCCTGTGGTGTATCCTGCTGTGTCTCCTGCTGTGTCTCCTGCTGTGTCTCCTGCGGTGTCTCCTGCGGTGTCTCCTCGGTGTCTCCTGCGGTGTCTCCTGCTGTGTCTCCTGCTGTGTCTCCTGCGGTGTCTCCTGCGGTGTCTCCTCTGTGTCTCCTGCGGTGTCTCCTGCTGTGTCTCCTGCGGTGTCTCCTGCGGTGTCTCCTGCTGTGTCTCCTGTGGTGTCTCCTGCTGTGTCTCCTGCTGTGTCTCCTGCTGTGTCTCCTGCGGTGTCTCCTCGGTGTCTCCTGCGGTGTCTCCTGCTGTGTCTCCTGCTGTGTCTCCTGCTGTGTCTCCTGTTGTGTCTCCTGCGGTGTCTCCTGCGGTGTCTCCTGCTGTGTCTCCTGCGGTGTCTCCTGCGGTGTCTCCTGCGGTGTCTCCTCTGTGTCTCCTGCGTTGTCTCCTGCGTTGTATCCTGCTGTGTCTCCTGCAGTGTCTCCTGCAGTGTCTCCTGCAGTGTCTGCTGTGGTGTCTGCTGTGGTGTCTCCTGCTGTGGAGTTTGGTGAGGAAGGTGTGTAGGTTCATTTGAAAGCATGCCTGTATGTGTGTGTGTGTGTGTGTGTGTGTGTGTGTGTGTGTGTGTGTGTGTGTGTGTGTGTGTGTGTGTGTGTGTGTGTGTGTGTGTGTGTGTTTGTATATTGGGAGATGAACGGCAGTACCCAGTGGGGGAGTCTGAAGTTCTCTCTCTGTCTCTCTCAGAACCCAGTGGAGTCCATAGTTCTCTCTATCGGTCTCTCTCAGAACCCAGTGGAGGTGTCTGAAGTTCTCTATTGGTCTCTCTCAGAACCCAGTGGAGTCCATAGATCTCTCTATTGGTCTCTCTCAGAACCCAGTGGGGGAGTCTGAAGTTCTCTATTGGTCTCTCTCAGAACCCAGTGGAGGTGTCTGAAGTTCTCTCTCTGTCTCTCTCAGAACCCAGTGGAGGTGTCTGAAGTTCTCTCTCTGTCTCTCTCAGAACCCAGTGGAGTCCATAGTTCTCTCTATCGGTCTCTCTCAGAACCCAGTGGGGGAGTCTGAAGTTCTCTATTGGTCTCTCTCAGAACCCAGTAGAGGTGTCTGAAGTTCTCTCTCTTAGTCCTCCGTAAATGCTATGCCTGGTCATGGTATAAGTCGCGTTTTCCACCTCTGCAGGTCTTCATCATGCTTGAACAAAGAAAATATGTAGTTTTACTGACACACTAGCTTCTTTTATCTGTTTAAATGGCTCTTTCTGAGAGCACCATCTCCTCACTTCTGAACACATCATTACAGTGCAGGGAGACAGGGACAGACAGTACAGCTTCATTCACTGCTCTTATGTTTTCCATTTAGATAGCTCTCATTTCTCGACTGACCCCTTTGATGTCCCGCCTGCGCTCAGAGGAGAGAGACCAACAGACAGAGAGTAGAAAGAGAAATGGGGGAAGTGAAAGGGAGAAAGAGAGAGCAGAACCTGTTCTTTTCCTTTGATTGTCAGATCTGTGAGTGTCTCGTTGTGAGAGAGTTTATGGTGCCTGTGTCAAGTTTTTCAAGTCAGGTCGCAACCTTAAAGTCTTCCATACACAATGCTAACCAACCCCCCCCACACACACACACACACATACACACACACACACATCAATCAGTTTGGTCTTTCACTTGTTTCTGAACCGCCCTGCTTCAATCAGAAATGTGAGGGTCGAACTGTCAGTGGGGTGTTTCCATCTATGCGCGCGCGAGTGTGTGTGTGTGTGTGTGTGTGTGTGTGTGTGTGTGTGTGTGTGTTCCCTCAGGAAGGGGGCATTCCTTCTGGCTTTCATCTTTAATGATGCAACTGGTTAGCTGACTGGAATTGTTTGATCCAGCAACATCCTCCTCTTTAACTGGAGACGACCAGGAGAAAGGTTGCCTGTTCAAATTCCAGTTGTATCTTAACACTTCTGATAAAGTCTACTGGTTTGTGTTTGGGAGGACAGGACACTAATGATGCATCTCTATCACGTTTCAGGTAAGGCCCAGATGCAGACAACATCGAATTAACAACCGTTTATTAATCCAACAGGGGCAGGCAAAAGACAGGTCAAGGCAGGCAGAGGTCAGTAATCCAGATAGGTGGGGCAAAGGTATAGGATGGTAGGCAGGCTCAGGGTCAGGGTCAGGGTCAGGCAGAGGTCAGTCATCCAGATAGGTGGGGCAAAGGTACAGGATGGTAGGCAGGCTCAGGGACAGGGCAGGCAGAAAAGGTAAAAACCTGAAAAACAGGAACAATCGAGAGACAGGACCAGAGGGGAAAATGCTGGTAGGCTTTACGAAACAAAACAAACTGGCAACAGACAAACAGAGAACACAGGTATAAATACACAGGGGATAATGGGGAAGATGGGCAACACCTGGAGGGGGGGGGGGGCTGGAGACAATCTCAAAGACAGGTGAAACAGATCAGGGTGTGACAATCTCAGTAGGATATGGTGACTTCCTCGAAACTTCTCTTTTCATTACTAATGTGAAATCATTCAACAGGTGACTGGAGCAAATACCTAGTAGGCATCCATGTTGCTTTCACCTATCCTATGTTTTCATGTGAGTGGAGAGTAAGGAAAGGAAGTGAGGCTAGGAAGCCACTGTAGACCATTAAGATCTGTCCAATGTCTTCTAAAGCAGGTGACTTTTGCTGATGCAAGCAGTAATGAGTCCTTGATGTTTCCGGGAACTACCTGAGGCACGTACAGTGTGGCTGTTGCCTCTACTTACCAATGCGTTTAACCTCAGTCTCAACCCAGCCATACGTCAAACGACAAACACACGCATATTTCTGAAGAGCGCTGCCATCTGTACTTGTTGTCACCTTGACAGCTGTCTCATGTCTGTCTTGTTCTTCCAAAGTACATCTCTATCCTCCCTTTATTATCTCTCTTTTTCTCTCCCCCTCTCTATCCCCCCATCCTCCTCCGTCTTTGGTTTCACTCTCTCTCTCTCCATCTCTGCCTCTCCTTGTCCTTTATTTTCTCTCTCCTCTCCCCCCACTCTCTCTCAAATTTTCCCTCTCTTCTCATCCTTAGGTTTCCCCCTTTGTCTTTCCCCCTCTACTTTTCCATTGGTAGCTTGGTGTGTATGTCTGGTTAAGAGCACTGCGGTGTGTGTGTGTGTGTGTGTGTGTGGGGGGGGGGGGGGTGCGTCAGACCGCTGGAGGACTTTTAGAAGTCAGAGAGAGACTGTGGTGGTCCCAAGGGTTGGCAGACATCAGATTCCCCTTTCTGTGAGCCACGACGCTCACAGAAAACAAAGGCAGGGATGGGTTTTTTCTCTTTTTCTGCCTCTCTCTCATTCTCCCCCACACTGTCATTACCAGTCTCTACAGAACAGTACAAACATGAAGAGTGATCAAAGTGCCTAGGGTGTCAGTCAGCCAGAAGAGAGGGACAAGAAGAGGGACGTGAGTGGAAGATATGATGAGCTGGTCACCACAGAAACACACATTCCATTACCCTCAGTCACATTTACCATACCATGATGAGCTGGTCTCCATAGAAACACACATTCCATTTGCCTCAGTCACATTTACCATGCCATGATGAGCTGGTCACCACAGAAACATACATTCCATTACCCTCAGTCACATTTACCATGCCATGATGAGCTGGTCACCACAGAAACACACATTCCATTACCCTCAGTCACATTTACCATACCATGATGAGCTGGTCTCCATAGAAACACACATTCCATTACCCTCAGTCACATTTACCATACCATGATGAGCTGGTCACCACAGAAACACACATTCCATTACCCTCAGTCACATTTACCATGCCATGATGAGCTGGTCACCACAGAAACATACATTCCATTACCCTCAGTCACATTTACCATGCCATGATGAGCTGGTCTCCATAGAAGCACACATTCCATTTGCCTCAGTCACATTTACCATGCCATGATGAGCTGGTCACCACAGAAACATACATTCCATTACCCTCAGTCACATTTGCCATACCATGATGAGCTGGTCACCACAGAAACATACATTCCATTACCCTCAGTCACATTTACCATGCCATGATGAGCTGGTCACCACAGAAACACACATTCCATTACCCTCAGTCACATTTACCATGCCATGATGAGCTGGTCACCACAGAAACACACATTCCATTACCCTCAGTCACATTTACCATGCCATGATGAGCTGGTCACCACAGAAACACACATTCCATTACCCTCAGTCACATTTACCATACCATGATGAGCTGGTCACCACAGAAACATACATTCCATTACCCTCAGTCACATTTACCATGCCATGATGAGCTGGTCACCACAGAAACACACATTCCATTACCCTCAGTCACATTTACCATGCCATGATGAGCTGGTCACCACAGAAACACACATTCCATTACCCTCAGTCACATTTACCATGCCATGATGAGCTGGTCACCACAGAAACACACATTCCATTACCCTCAGTCACATTTACCATGCCATGATGAGCTGGTCACCACAGAAACACACATTCCATTACCCTCAGTCACATTTACCATGCCATGATGAGCTGGTCACCACAGAAACATACATTCCATTACCCTCAGTCACATTTACCATACCATGATGAGCTGGTCTCCATAGAAACACACATTCCATTACCCTCAGTCACATTTACCATACCATGATGAGCTGGTCACCACAGAAACACACATTCCATTACCCTCAGTCACATTTACCATGCCATGATGAGCTGGTCACCACAGAAACATACATTCCATTACCCTCAGTCACATTTACCATACCATGATGAGCTGGTCACCACAGAAACACACATTCCATTACCCTCAGTCACATTTACCATACCATGATGAGCTGGTCACCATAGAAACACACATTCCATTACCCTCAGTCACATTTACCATACCATGATGAGCTGGTCACCACAGAAACACACATTCCATTACCCTCAGTCACATTTACCATATCATGATGAGCTGGTCACCACAGAAACACACATTCCATTACCCTCAGTCACATTTACCATACCATGATGAGCTGGTCACCACAGAAACACACATTCCATTACCCTCAGTCACATTTACCATGCCATGATGAGCTGGTCACCACAGAAACACACATTCCATTACCCTCAGTCACATTTACCATACCATGATGAGCTGGTCACCACAGAAACACACATTCCATTACCCTCAGTCACATTTACCATACCATGATGAGCTGGTCACCACAGAAACACACATTCCATTACCCTCAGTCACATTTACCATACCATGATGAGCTGGTCACCACAGAAACACACATTCCATTACCCTCAGTCACATTTACCATGCCATGATGAGCTGGTCACCACAGAAACACACATTCCATTTGCCTCAGTCACATTTACCATGCCATGATGAGCTGGTCACCACAGAAACACACATTCCATTACCCTCAGTCACATTTACCATACCATGATGAGCTGGTCACCACAGAAACACACATTCCATTACCCTCAGTCACATTTACCATGCCATGATGAGCTGGTCACCACAGAAACACACATTCCATTACCCTCAGTCACATTTACCATGCCATTATGAGCTGGTCACCATAGAAACACACATTCCATTTGCCTCAGTCACATTTACCATGCCATGATGAGCTGGTCACCACAGAAACACACATTCCATTACCCTCAGTCACATTTACCATACCATGATGAGCTGGTCACCACAGAAACACACATTCCATTACCCTCAGTCACATTTACCATACCATGATGAGCTGGTCACCACAGAAACATACATTCCATTACCCTCAGTCACATTTACCATGCCATGATGAGCTGGTCACCACAGAAACATACATTCCATTACCCTCAGTCACATTTACCATACCATGATGAGCTGGTCACCACAGAAACACACATTCCATTTGCCTCAGTCACATTTACCATGCCATGATGAGCTGGTCACCATAGAAACACACATTCCATTTGCCTCAGTCACATTTACCATGCCATGATGAGCTGGTCACCATAGAAACACACATTCCATTTGCCTCAGTCACATTTACCATGCCATGATGAGCTGGTCACCACAGAAACATACATTCCATTACCCTCAGTCACATTTACCATGCCATGATGAGCTGATCACCACAGAAACACACATTCCATTACCCTCAGTCACATTTACCATGCCATGATGAGCTGGTCACCATAGAAACACACATTCCATTTGCCTCAGTCACATTTACCATGCCATGATGAGCTGGTCACCACAGAAACATACATTCCATTACCTTCAGTCACATTTACCATGCCATGATGAGCTGGTCACCATAGAAACACACATTCCATTTGCCTCAGTCACATTTACCATGCCATGATGAGCAGAAACAACACTGACTTTTCAGACAGGAGCCAAGCAAGATCACAGCACAAAGACAGAACACACACTCGTCTGTGCTCCTTGGCTAGACGAAGATACGTCTGTGCTCCTTGGCTAGACGAAGAAAGGTCTGTGCTCCTTGTGCACAGAGTGGAGTAGCAGTTCACTACTGGATTGCAGCACAGTGCAACAGGTGCAGAGGTTGTGGGATTCCTCTGAGTGTTTGCTAGATAAATCTGCCCTTGTCTAAAGACAGACTGGTCAGGAAAGGAGACAAAGTCTAAGGACGCTTCTTCCCTTGTCTCGCCTCCTTCATCTGCATGGTCATGAAAGAACTGTACAGCAGAGAAAATCCATTTTCTTTCTTTTTCAACTATCCCCTATAGAGTAAATTCACCTGATTGTCAACAGTTCTCTGGAGTCCTGACTCAAATTTTAAAGTCAGTCAAGAATTTGTTCAAGTCAGTCAAGAACAAATTCTTATTTACAATGATGGCCTACCCCGGCCAAACCCTAACCCAATTGTGCACCACCCTATGGGACTCCCAATCATGGCCGGTTGTGATACAGCCTGGAATCAAACCAGAGTCTGTAGTGATGCCTCTAGCACTGAGACGCAGTGCCTTAGACCGCTGCGCCACTCGGGAGCCCCTTTAAACTATGAGAGAGAACACCTGTTCTTTGTCAAGACTAACTCTCCCACCCACATGGGCATGCTCAGCTGTGAGTGTGTCAGTGTTACTGATGCCATGCAAACCTCCGGGCTTCACTGAGAGAGGGTGGTCCCCAGGGAAATGTGCCTGTCCGTCTGAGGTGCTGTGGAGTCACATCGCCCTCTAGAGGAGACTCTGCATCAAAGCAGCAACAGACCTGTTCCTGTATCAGACTACATTCATCACTCCAGAACAGCAGACTCTGGGAGCACCTCAATAGTCTAAACAGGCTTGTATTTCTTCACACACACACACAAACACACACAAACACCCACAAACACCCACAAACACACACACACACACACACACACACACACACACACACACACACACACACACACACACACACAAACACACACACTATTGTTTAGCACTCAGATTCCCTGTATGAAAATGTATTTCTGAAATGAATGCTGAAATCCACCAGAGGGAGGAAGTGACACACGCAATAAGCAATATTTCTCATGTCATACCTCATACGCTAGGTGGTGCAGCATATAAATAAATTCAACTACTGTGTAACAACGGCTGCCTTTACGCTGGCAGCCTAATTCAGATATTTTGCCAATTATTTGCATATCTGATATCAATCTGATCTAATACCTAATGTGTAAACAGCAAAAAAACACATGGGGAATCTGATGTTGTATTAACTTCCTGTTTAATACCACTTCCATATGGCTGCGTTTACACAGGCTCCCCAATTCTTATATTTTTTTGCAGTAATTGGTATTTTGACCAATCAGCTCTGAAAAAGATCTGATGTGTAAAAACATTATGTGATTGGTAAAAGGCCAAGTAGAGGAAAAAAGATCAGAATTGGGCTGCCTGTGTAAACGCAGCCATTGTGGATCTGAATCCTGATACAAACCCAATCTTCAATATGCAACCTCTTTCTGGATGCTCAGATCAGATTTATTTGCTCTGAAGTGGTGTTTTTGCACATGACCTGGCATTACCATGACAACCACTGTCAATTTAAAAGGAACAATAACCAGGTTTCCATCCAATCATTTCATGTGAAAGAATTACCTGACTCATAGAAAAACATTTATTCTTGTAATGGCCTCAGTAATCCATAAACGCAGGAATTAAAGAAGGTCCAGAACGTGTTGTAGAATTCTCGAATTAAACAGATTATTTGTTAACCACATGCTACTGTTTGGTCGTAGCCTACGCCGAAAGAAACCTGCTCTTTTTAATGTAAAGTCAACAGCAAAAACAACATGCATGTCAAGTTGGTCAGGATATAAGAGCAAATGGGGTAGACTGCATGGTCCCCAAAATGGTTGCCCTCACACAAATAATAAGCTGTGTTCGAGACTATAAAAGCTATGATGTTGTGGGTAAATGGTGACTGATCTACAAATAATAATGAGTAGTTATTTATGGCACAAGATGATTTGTAGATTCTCAATGAAGGGCCTGAGCCGCGAGCTGAGGACCAATGAAATCCGATTCCCTCCTTCTTGCAAAGATTGCATCCTCCTCCACTTTACTTTAGGAAGACAACTGATTAAATGTTTTATTAATCAAATTTGTTTTTGCGTGTATTTTATATTAAAATTCCTATCACATTACATTACTTTTGGTAATGTCAAATGCATTTAAAACTTCACGCACACTAAAACTTTTGACTTAATAAATAATTTTAAAGGAGTGGGGAAAAGGTAACCACACCAAAGCACACTGAAAGTCTATTTCACGCAATAGTCTGTTGAATTCAGTGGCGGTCAGTGCCGTTTAAGATGAAGGAAGATTTTTTTTAAATCATGAGCATGGCCTTATTTCTAAATTTGGTATTTAAAAAAAAGAAAATCCCCTTTTTCTCCCCAATTTCGTGGTATCTAATTGGTAGTTACAGTCTTGTCCCATCGCTGCAACTCCCGTACGGTCTCGGGAGAGGCAAAGGTCGAGAGCCGTGTGTCCTCCGAAACACAACCCAGTCAAGCCGCACTGCTTTTTGTCACACTGCTCGCTTACCCGGAAGCCAGCCGCACCAATGTGTCGGGGGAAACACCGTACACCTGGCAACCGTGTCATCGTGCATTGCGTCCGGTCCGCCACAGTAGTCGCTAGTCCACAATGGGACAAGAACATCCTTGCCGGCCAAACCCTCCCCTAACTCAGACGACGCTGGGCCAATTATGCGCTGCCCCATGGCTCTCCCGGTCACGGCCGGCTGCGACAGAGCCTGGACTCAAACCAGGATCTCTAGTGACACAGCTAGCACTACAATGCTGTGACTTAGACCACTGAGCCACTAGGGAGGCCTGCATGGCCTTATTGCTATTACAGCAT
The DNA here is from genome assembly GCF_901001165.1 of Salmo trutta. Lineage (NCBI taxonomy): Eukaryota > Metazoa > Chordata > Actinopteri > Salmoniformes > Salmonidae > Salmo > Salmo trutta. The sequence continues at coordinate 37,428,144 of NC_042982.1, read as the reverse complement.
ATTGGATGACTCATTCATATTCCATTCACCCAGTTTAATGTAACATTGATAGGTTTAGGCTACTACGTGATACTCTACTTTTCCCTGTACCCATCATCAGGTTGCTACAACCTAGCCATGAATGAAAGTTTACAACGTAGGTGCACACAGGTCGAGAGACAAATTTGAGGTGAAAGACAGTGACACATGGACAAACAGTGACATTCAATACTGCCTTGCACACTTTTGCCTGTGTCTAGCTGATCTAGGGTGTAATCATTAGTCCAACAGTTGCCAACGAGAGTTTCTATTGGACAAATTAATTTATGTTTTTCCCCGTTTTGTTTCCGTTTGCTTTAATTTAAGAAACGTTTTTCAACAGAATCGGCGAAACGAATACACCCCTGATCACGCATAAACACAGTTCAATTTCATAGCAGCCAAGTTGTATTCCTTCTCGCATCTCTCCTCCTCTCACCTCTTCCATTTACTTGTTGACTTCAATGCACAACACATCAGCTGTATGTGACCAGGCGAAAAAAAAATTCCAAGCCAAACCGCTAAACACATCCTACATCGTTGTCACCAAATTAGTCATAGTCAGCATAGCTAATAGAACTAACACGTTAGTAAACCCGCTACAATAATGCAGTAACGTTACAGTGTACAGTCAGTAAGCAGTTACACCGGCGCGTCCCCGTGGCAATAAATTAGTAATACCAAAAGTATACCTTGACTTGGAAGAGTTCCAGTGTTCTGTTGGTAAGTCATAGCCAGCTAGCTAACATAGCACCCCTCTATTTGAGTGAGGTGTTTCAGTAGGCTAAACTAGCTCGCTGCATTTGCTAGCTAATTAAGTGAAACTGAAAGTGGAGAAAAATGACAATCTCTCTCTATTTCTCTCTTGCTTCTCCTTCATTTTGGAAGAAATTAATTTGTTCAAAACTGTTCAACTATTGTCTTTCTCTCTCTTTGAGTCAACTACTCACCACATTTTATGCACTGCAGTGCTAGCTAACTGTAGCTTATGCTTTCAATACTAGATTCATTCTCTGGTCCTTTGATTGGGTGGACAACATGTCAGTTCATGCTGCAAGAGCTCTGATAACTTACGGAGGATGTCCTCCAGCCTGTCATAATTACTGTGTTAGTCTATGGAAGGGGTTGAGAACCATGAGCCTCCTGGGTTTTGTATTTAAGTCAATGTACCCAGAGGAGGACGGAAGCTAACTGTCCTCCGGCTACACCACGGTGCTACACTACAGAGTGCTGTTGAGGCTACTGTAGAACTTGTTTGCGAAACAGTGTGTTTTAATCAATTATTTGGTGATGTGATTATATTTAGTATAGTTTTATCTAAAAAGGATAACTTTTTAAATGTTTTACTATTTTAGGTTTTATGAAATTCACTGAGGAGGATGGTCCTTCCCGTCCTCGTCTGATGAGCCTCCACTGGTTGAATTTGCAAAATAACTTTTCTTTAGTTTAGATTTTGGCACAAATTAAAATGTGGCACTGACTTGTTGTTTTAGCATCAATGCTAGCCATGTGCGACATGCACACACATTTACAAGCCTGCTAGAGCAATATCCACCGTAACAGTATGGATGAAGCCTGAGCTGGAATGGGAAGCTTACTGAAGCTGGCTAGCTTTAGAAAACCCTGAGGAGATCTAGCTTACTTAGTAATATAGTCTACCACAGTATGAGACATAATACCCATAAAACCTAGCGGTCAAAAACGGAAATGGTTCAAATCGTTTTTACACCATTCATTTTATCCATTGTGGATTTTAGAAACACTCAAAATAAGGGCTGTGTTTCGTGCAGGCTAACCCTGGCGTGACATTTTGATAACCATGTAAATCTCTCTAGGACAATGTGAATTTTATCAATATTTTCACCTGTATTTACCCCCCCAAAATGAAATGCTAATTAGGTCATGCAAAGCTACAAATGCCTGTCTCAAAATTCACGTCACTCACCAGGGCCATGATGATCTGGACAAGACTGCAGAATCGAGGCAAATTTAAGAATCTCTGGATTAACTATCTAATGTTAGCTAAATTTTGTCAATAATAAATTGGCTAAAGTTGTTTATATTGACAATTGTGTGAACTGTCTTGGGCAAGTTTTAAATTGAAAATGCCCGTTATCTAGCTAGCTAGCTTATGGTTAGCTAGTTAACAGCATTAGACTGGCTTGATGGCTACATTAGCTGTCTATTTGTCTAGACATTTAAAAGCATGAGAAAAAAACTAGTTTAACTTTCTTTGCCTTTTACACACTAACAGTCTAGCTTGCTAGTTAACTAGATAGCTAACTTAGATGATGAAGCTAGGGCTAGGCGATCTTGATAATGTCTGTGTCTGTGGTTGATGGGTGGGTAGCCTACTTCAAGTACAAGCTACTTGAATGTAGCTACCCTAGCTAGCTGTATTATTTCAGTCTGGCTTTTTGAGAGGCTTCAGAGATGGACTAATTATCATCCTCTCTTGAGTCAACAGTGTGCTTACTTTACTGTGGGAAAACATTGATATGTTTGCTGTTACCCTCTTGACAGCAGATCCATAGTATTTGATTTTGTATTTATTTATTTAACCTTTATTTAACCAGGCAAGTCAGTTAAGAACAAATTCTTATTGACAATGACAGCCTACATGAGCCAAACGCTGGGCCAATTGTGTGCCGCCCTATGGGACTCCCAATCACGGCCGGTTGTGATACAGCCTGGAATCGAACCAGGGTAGTGATGCCTCAAGCACTGAGATGCAGTGCCTTAGTCCGCTATAGCTAGTAGGCAATGTTATATAACCTTATTTAGTCCTACCTACTATGGTGGGTTTTAAATTCAGAGGTATTGGTTTGTTTTTGAGGTAGAATTACTGTCATGTTATTGATGCCAAATTACAAGATTTATTTGCACCTTCTCTATTCCAGAACCAATGGGTGTGCCCGAGTCTTATCACCTTTCAACTAGGTCAGCTGTTTCAACCTGGAACACCATTCTCCTCCTTTGGTCTGGTTCAGTCATTGCAGGATGTCCTGAAGAGCAGGAGTGTGTGAAGGGTTTTGTCCCAGCCCAGCTCTAACACCTGACTTAAATAAACAACATACCGAATCACAGCGATTGACTATTATTTGTAATCCGATATGAGCTGGAACTAAAGCTTATACACACTCCTGCCATTCAGATCTGGAGTTATCCACCTGTTTATGTCATTGCTCCACTCTCAAGTTAAAGTTGAACTTGTTGACTGATGACATGGCAGCGGCTGCCAAGAAGGGAGCAGCTGCGAACCAGAAGACTGCAGCCAAGGCAGCACTGGTCCACACCTGCCCTGTCTGTCGGGTGAGTAGTATTGGTTGATATTGTATATGCCTTTAGGTTACACTCCATGTGTAGGCTATTGTACTGGCCTGTGTGGCAAAGTCTTTCAACTGTGTAGTAGTTTGTTGCGTCGTATTGCTTAGTTTATAATTTGTGTCAACTTTGAATTCAATCACAGATTGTCAACTTCCTCCATTTTGTACTTGACCTTTTATAGATGCAACCCCAAAGACATTCAAGCAGCACTCTGACAGCAAGCACCCCAGGTCTCCAATGGTCCCAGTACTGGTTGATGTGCAGGCCTAAGTGACCATCCTCACTCAAATAGACCTACAGCTGGGGTAAGATTCTTCCATCATTCACATACAGTAGACATAAACTGTTCAAATACTCATACTAACCGCACTAACTGTACTATTTGTGATGTGAACTGAGTATATAGTATGCTTATTGGTCATAGTATGGATATAGTTAGTATGCCAAAAGTTCCTGGATGTTGTACTAAATTCGCCAAAATACGAAGTATATGTGCAGTGGACACTATTTCCGTGCGTTTAGGGCCCATAATGCAATTCTTCAGAAAACGTTTTCAGATTTAAAGAAAATGGTGGAAAATATGTAGCCGAAGTCTGACGAGAGAGGTTACAAATTCATTGCTTTAACTAATTATGACTAATAATGTTAAAAAATGTTGAGCAATGTAATGAATTTTCAAATAAGTTTTCAATTTGTTAGCTACGCTATCCTTACGAACTGCATAGCATTATAGCATTATATAACTGGAGACTGAAAAGATTTGGCATGGGTCCTCAGATCCTCAAAAAGTTCTACAGCTGCACCATCGAGAGCATCCTGACTTGTTGCATCACTGTCTGGTATGCCGACTGCTCGGCCTCTGACCGCAAGGCACTACCGAGGGTAATGCGTACGGCCCAGTACATCACTGGGGCCAAGCTTCCTGCCATCCAGGACCTCTATACCAGGCGGTGTCAGATGAAGGCCATAAAAATTGTCAAAGACTCCAGCCACCCTAGTCATTGAATGTTCTCTCTGCTACCGCACGGCAAGCGGTACCGGAGCGCCAAGTCTAGGTCCAAAAGGCTTCTTAACAGCTTCTACCCCTCCCCCCCTTTACGTTGCTGCTACTCTCTGTTGATTATCTTTGCATAGTCACTTTAACTCTACCTACATGTACATATTACCACAAATACCTTGACTAACCGGTGCCCCCTCACATTGACTCTGTACCGGTACCCCCTGTATATAGCCTCCACATTGACTCTGTACCGGTACCCCCTGTATATAGCCTCCACATTGACTCTGTACCGGTACCCCCTGTATATAGCCTCCACATTGACTCTGTACCGGTACCCCCTGTATATAGCCTCCACATTGACTCTGTACCGGTACCCCCTGTATATAGCCTCCACATTGACTCTGTACCGGTACCCCCTGTATATAGCCTCCACATTGACTCTGTACCGGTACCCCCTGTATATAGCCTCCACATTGACTCTGTACCGGTACCCCCTGTATATAGCCTCCACATTGACTCTGTACCGGTACCCCCTGTATATAGCCTCCACATTGACTCTGTACCGGTACCCCCTGTATATAGCCTCCACATTGACTCTGTACCGGTACCCCCTGTATATAGCCTCCACATTGACTCTGTACCGGTACCCCCTGTATATAGCCTCCACATTGACTCTGTACCGGTACCCCCTGTATATAGCCTCCACATTGACTCTGTACCGGTACCCCCTGTATATAGCCTCCACATTGACTCTGTACCGGTACCCCCTGTATATAGCCTCGCTACTGTTATTTAACTGCTGCTCTTTCATTATTTGTTACTTTTATTTTTTTACTTATATTTTTTACTTAACACTTATTTTTCTTAAAACTGCATTGTTGGTTAAGGGCTTGTAAGTAAGCATTTCACGGTAAGGTCTACACCTGTTGTATTGGGTGCATATGACAAATACAATTTTATTTGGTATGTTAGCTAGTTACCTAACGTTAGTTGGCTACTAACACATCAAACTTGCCAGGCAGTATATTAAGTATCTGCTATCTAACTAACTACCCAAGGAAGAAGAAGAAGAAGAAAGCAAGAACCGTGGTCAGGAAAAGAAGAACATCAGGACGAAGCAGCCGCTTTATAAGTGGGATGTACTGTTGAGCGCTACATCCTGAGGAGTTCGTGCTGATTGTACAGAGATTGTGACAGCCGGTTAAATGGCATCCCTTGAGAAGGCAAGAACAAGATGTATGTCAGGAGAAGTGCAGTATTATCATAAGGAGACGTATACTTTGGAAAACAGAGGAGGAATGGAGGAGGTCTAAGAGAGAGAGAGAGAGAGAGAGGAAGAGGGTGAGCTTGAGTCAGTTAAAAATGGTGGGAAAAAGGGAGATGGTTTGTTAAAGAAGAATGGTAGAAAGTGTAAGCAGAGTGAGCTGAAGACAGGACGAGAAATGGAAGTGAATGATGTCGACGTATCGGAGGTGGTAGGTGTGGTGAAGTTCTCGGGAGCCCGAGGCTTGCACCAGGGGTCAGGATAAAGATGAGTCTATGACAGTAGGAGTGAAGTTTTTGTTAAAAGTGGACCCTTGCCTTTTGACTGATTTATTTGTGGCTTCTGGGTGGATGAAAACAGAGTTGGGTGCTGTGGAATCGGTGAGGGTAATCAGAAGTGGTCTTGTGAAATTGTTTGTGTTTCTGCTGGTCAGGGGGAGCAGGTGCTCCTTGTTAAACGAATGAGGACGAGAGGTGAATTGTTTTGCTCTCAAGGAAAGGGCACCATTGAGAGGAGTGAATACTGGGGTAGGGGTAAATGTGAAAGGAGTGAATACTGGGGTAGGGGTAAATGTGAGAGGAGTGAATACTGGGGTAGGGGTAAATGTGAAAGGAGTGAATACTGGATTAGGGGTAAATGTGAGTGGAGTGAATACTGGGGTAGGGGTAAATGTGAGAGGAGTGAATACTGGATTAGGGGTAAATGTGAGTGGAGTGAATACTGGATTAGGGGTAAATGTGAAAGGAGTGAATACTGGGGTAGGGGTAAATGTGAGAGGAGTGAATACTGGGGTAGGGGTAAATGTGAGAGGAGTGAATACTGGGGTAGGGGTAAATGTGAAAGGAGTGAATACTGGGGTAGGGGTAAATGTGAAAGTTGACCAACTGAAGGGGAAGATTAGTGGTGTTTGTGATGCTCGTCGTTTGGTGCGACGCAGACAGGGTGGCGTGAGTGGTGAAACAGAAGAGTCGTTGTCTGTCCTTTTGAGTTTTCATGTTGTCTTTGCCTGAAAAAGTTATGTTAGGATATATAAGTTAGCCCATATGAGCTTTTGTACCGAATACATTATGTTGTGACAAGTGTCAAGTTTATGGGCATGTGGCAGCAATCTGTAGGAGGGAGGATCCTAGGTGTGAGAAGTGTGCAGAAGGGCATGAGACAAAGGAATGTGTAGCATTGGGGAAAGTAGTGGTATGTGTTAATTGTAGGTGTGCCCATGGGACTGGGAATCAGAAATGTCCTGTGCGAGAGAGGCAGGTTGAGGTTTGCAGAAGTTGTCTTCAAAATGAGTTACTTCCAAACTGATATAGTTATACTCACTTTAAATCTGAAGTTGTAGTTCTAGAGGCGGTGTAATTTTGCGAGCCTGAAAAGCCCATCAACGTCCAATGTTTGCCTGCTGCTGGCCCCTCGCTCCCCCCAGTCCCCCATCCCTCCCTCCCTCTCTCGGCATCCCCATCCCCCATTCCGCGGTGTTCCGAACGCCGCTTCAAGCTCCAAATCGCTGTAGTGAGAAACTAGAGCACCGACACCGTTTACATTGCCAGTGCCAGCGAGTTTGAAGATACCTGAACAAAATAAGGAATTTAGAGAGCCACATTTGTCAATCAGACATTGGTAAGGATCACCCGCTAAATGTTGTTGTTGTGTCATCTATACTCTTTCCCCTTTTTCCCGTCAATTGTCCGACACGGATATGGCATGGTACTCGGAAAATACAATGATGATGGAGGATAGCTAGCATTAGCGAGCTAGCTAGCCTAGTTGGTGGACAAAAATAACAGTTCAGTGATGGACTTGATAGCTAGCTACTTGGTGTGACGAAATGTAATGCATTTCCTCCAGCGTTTGGGATAAAATAGCTCGTCAATCTAGTTATCGATTGACAGATTGTAAGAGAAGGGACAGTGTGTGACTGATACAACCATGTTAGTAAACGTGATGGGATACAGTATGCTAGCGTTGGAATTGTCTAGTGCCTAGCTAGTTTTCAATAACTCGCTAGTCACGCATTTTTCATTCCACGCAGCGCAGTAAAGAACAGAGTGGTTTTTCAAAATGGTGTCTAAAGCTTATGTGTCCATGTTTGTCAAACCATCTCTGTTCTGTTTTAATAATGTTGGAATGTAACTCGCTTAAACCGTTGTTGTGGATGTGGGTTTTTAGCTAAATCACTTTCCCAAAGCGCTTTGTCAAAAATGAAATTACATTTTTTGTTTACCGTCCTCAAACCAGCAATAGCTGAAGTGGCCATTGCGTTGTTCTCATTTAACAGATTTAACAAGGCAATCAGCAATTTCAGATGCGAGTTAAAAGAGAAACGGTAACAGCCCGAATCCTTTCTGGATTATTGTATTGACGTGAGCCTAATCTGCGAATTTCGGATTATCCGCTTTATAATAGAGATTTATCGCTGGTTTTGTGACTACTGGCTGGCGTTATAACCCGCGTTGGAATTTGTGCAATCAATCACGACAATCATAATAATTAGGACATGTAATTAGGACATTTTGTCTATATATGGTTTAATAATTATGCCAAGTAATAATGTTATAACACATCACTGAAAATCATTCATGGCCCAAGCAGTATTGACAACACAGGCGTCTAGCTATCGCAAATGAAGTGGGACAATTAATGTCATTGTGCCTTTTATTCAGAACTGCATACCTCGACACAAAGTAAAGACCCTGTATTGACAGCCATTAAAATATGCGCTATAGAGAAAGTGGACGGCACTCAAACTACAATGATTTAACCCGATACATCCTGAAACCACGTGTAGGCCTACCTTTGTGTGCATCGTGAGTTATAAACTGTTGTGTGCTTGAATGGTAGGGCAGCACAAACAATGCAGCCATAAAAGTGTCACAGGCAGGGAGAAGGATAAGGGCCTACAGGACTGCAGACGGGAATAGACTGCTATCTGATCATTCTGCTTGTGAACAGAACCAGTGGGTCAGTACAGGCCGTTTACTCTCAATTCAGGAGGAATCATCCCATCAGAGGCAGCATAATTACTTAGTCCTCTTTGTGTATTGAATGAATGCTCAACTGTCAAGGCCTGAAAGATGTGTATTTCAACAGCTTCCTGACTTCAGAGCATTATTGTTGATGTCTTGTTTTGATCTCTAGGGTTGTGTGTTTGGATATTACAGTGGCAGGTCGATTTTGAAATAGGCTAAATCATCAATATCTGTAGAAATGATTTGACAGAAGTGTTGACAGAATGTTCATTCCAGTTTTTCTCCATTATGTCCTTTGACTGCTTTTTAATTTTTAGGTGAAACGATGCTGTCATTGGGTGTCAGTGTCCTCAGTATCATTTGTTGTAGTGCAAGACGTGTGTGCTTCTTGACTCGTGTGTGTGTGTGTGTGTGTGTGTGTGTGTGTGTGTGTGTGTGTGTGTGTGTGTGTGTGTGTGTGTGTGTGTGTGTGTGTGTGTGTGTGTGTGCCAGGATCAAACAATCCTGTGTGTCTTTCTGTTCTCGTGGCGGAGGTGCCAGAGTAGAAACTGGAAGCTAGCAGGGCTATGAGTGCATTTCTCTGTGTTCTCACTCTCAACAATCTGTGTGTGTGTGGCCCTAGTTCTGATCCAGGATCATTTGTTTCCTGTGTTATTCTTTTTACACCTGGAAGTAATCCCATGGCTAGTCCAGTCAGGTGTCACAACGTGTGCTGGCCCACCCCTGTGCCTTGTTATCTCTTGCCCTAGCTGACAGTGCTGCTTCTTCTTGGTGACTGTGTAGTGTCTGCCAAATCAGAGTTTAATGGAAAATGCCTCTATGTCCTCTTACATTGTGAGAGGTTAGTTCTGGCCTAGACCGTATTCTCTGTGGTATCCCCAAAAGGTGAGCTTGTCCCACCAGACGGACAGAAGTGCTGAAGTCCAAGGCCAGGTCTGTGAGTCAGTCATGCTGTCCAGCCATGCTGTGACCAGTTGGCTAGTCATCTGTTTAGTCTGCTCTCTGAGACACTACTACAGAGAGGTGTGTGTCTAGGGATTCCCTATATTTTCTCTAGTAACACCAACTACATCCTGGTACATCCCTTGTGGCGCTGGACAACATGACCAGGAAGGTTTTTAATTTAGCGGCCATTTGAGAAATGTACCAGACACGTATTCATTGGGTGTGTAACCCATTAGTGCATCCACGCACAGTGATCACAATGACAGAAATCACATGTAGATTATGGTAATTCATCTGAACAAAAACATGCAACTCCTGTAATGAGGCGAACAGTACTACATAGAGCCATGACTACATGGAACTCTATTCCACACCAGGTAACTGATGCAGTAGAATCAGATTTTTAAAAACGTATAAAAATACACCTTATGGAACAGCTTGGACTGTGAAGCAACACACAAATGCACAGACACATGCATACACACACATGATAAAATATGCACTATACACACACGTACGCATGGATTTTGTGTTGTTGAAATGTGGTAGTGGAGTATTGGCCTGAGGGCACACACTTAGTGTGTTGTGAATTCTGTAATGAATGTATTGTGATGTTTTTAAAATTGTATAACTGCCTTCATTTTGCCGAACCCCAGGAAGAGGCAGCAGCTAATGAGGATCCATAATAAATCATTAAATGAACCTAGGCTACACTTGTGAGAAACACGTTTTGGTTATTTCAGTCCATTTACAAGTCTAGTCTATTTTTAGTTGGCAATGGTAATGGAAGTTCATTTTAGATTTGTATAATTTTCATTTAGATTTACATATAATTTTTATTAATCACATGACAATGATATACTTCGACTTTATTATAAAATAAATGAATACTGTTCCTCGGAAATGTTCATATGAAAGTCATAACTAGCACGCAGATAGGTGGAAATGGTAAGATAAATTGGCAGAATCTGAAAGCACCAGCCTCTGCCATATGGACACATTGATTCACCGTAATCATTTTTATTTTAGTAGGCAGGTCAGTAGCCCAGAGCAGTAGGCCTTTAGTTGATTGTTAGCTTTTATGTTTTTATCATTTAATTAAGATTTTTAGGATTAACCACGTGACAATGATTTTGAGGATCTAAAAACGTTATTATTGAAATGCACATATGAAATCAGAACTGACACGCAGACTGGTAGAAATGCTAGGATAAATTGTATGCTTCCCCAAACTTGAAACTCACCCGCCGTCTATGAAGTCTTTATAAAATAATTGCCTACACCTTTCTATGGTCGGATTTTCAAACAATTAACCTGTCTGGGGTATGTGGGACGATTTCGTCCCACCTACGTAACAGCTACTGGAATTCCAGTGGCGCGATTTTTGAATCGTTAGAAATACTATAACTTCAATTTCTCAAACATATGACTATTTCACAGCTATTTAAAGACAAGAATCTCGTTAATCTAACCCCACTGTCCGATTTCAAAAAGGCTTTACAACGAAAGCAAAACATTAGATTATGTCAGCAGAGTGCCCAGCCAGAAAAAATCAGACAGCCATTTTTCAAGCTAGCATATCATGTCACATAAACCCAAACCACAGCTAAATGCAGCACTAACCTTTGATGATCTTCATCAGATGACACACCTAGGACATTGTGTTATACAATACATGCATGTCTGTTCAATCAAGTTCATATTTATATCAAAAAACAGCTTTTTGCATTAGCATGTGACGTTCAGAAAACGCATAACCCCCGGCAAACTTCCGTTGAATTTACTAACAGTTTGCTAAATTACTCACGATAAACGTTCACAAAAAGCATAACAATTATTTTAAGAATTATAGATACATTACTCCTCTATGCACTCGATATGTCCGATTTTAAAATAGCTTTTCGGATGAAGCACATTTTGCAATAATCTAAGTACATAGCCCGGCATTACAGGGCTAGCTATTTAGATACCCACCCAGGTCAGCATCCACCAAAATCACATTTCCTATAAGAAAAATGTTCTTACCTTGCTTGTTCTTCATCAGAATACACTGCCAGGACTTCTACTTCAATAACAAATGTTGGTTTGGTCCCAAATAATCCATCGTTATATCCAAACAGCGACGTTTTGTTCGTGAGTTCTAGAATGCTTCTTCCCGGTTTCGCGCATGGCGCATTGGCGTGTCAAAAATGTCTAAATATTCCATTACTGTACTTCGAAGCATGTCAACCGCTGTTTAAAACCAATTTTTATGCCATTTATGTCGTAGAGAAGTGATAATATTCCGACCGGGAGTATGCATTGAGCCTAAACAGCCGAATAAAATTTCTCCTCAGAAGCGACTCATGCACGCGCATCATTCAAAGGTCCTCGGAGCATCCACTTACAAAAGGCGATAATATGTTTCAACCTGAGGCTCCCTCGTAAACCTTCAGTTATTTCGCGGGCTCTGAGAGCCTATTGGAGCCCTGGGAATTGTCACGTTACAGCTAAGATCCTTACTTTTCAATAAAAAGATGCAAGACGCACGACTCCTTGTCAGACAGGGTACTTCCTGCTTGAAACCTTGTCAGGTTTTTGCCTGCCATAGGAGTTCTGTTATACTCACAGACACCATTCAAACAGTTTTAGAAAATTCAGAGTGTTTTCTATCCAAACCTGAACAATAATATGCATATTCTAGCTTCTGAGTTGGTGTAGGAGGCAGTTAAAAATGGGAACATATTTTTCCAAAATTCTCAATACTGCCCCCTAGCCCAGACAGGTTAAGTATGTTTTCAAAATGCATACTGCCTCTAGCTCATATTATAAAGTGGTGGGTGAAACGCTGATGGCTGACCTAATGTTGTTTTTCCTCCCGGATCGGATACAATTTATCCAATGTTCATTTTTATTTAACGGCCAAAAGCCGTCAGTTACCGCCTGAAACCCTAAATCAGGACACCCCATAAGCATAAAGAATAGGACTATTGATGTTAGTCTAGACCCCTGTTTTTAAAGAACCCCAAGAGTTAATATTTGATTCACACATTTCTGTCCTACCCTCATTCATGTTCTCTGGTGGAGCCATGCTGGCTCCCAGTATTTTTTTAGCAGGCCCACAGGCCCAGCCCTGGGCTGGTCTAAGTGGAAGCCATCTAGGGGCCTGTTTGATTTATAATTGATTAGTGCAGCTTCATCTCATCTTCTTTAGCTGTCCTTCCCAGAATATGACAGCTTCAGGCTCCCTGCTTTTCCAAACAGGAATAAATTAGCTCCCCTCTTGAATCAAACCAAATCCAAGTTTATTGGTTGCGTACACACATTTGCAGATGTTATCACAGGTGCAGCGAAATGCTTGTTTCTAGCTGTACCCTAGCAATACAAAACAATATGCACATCATCCAAAAAGGAAGTAAAAAGAAGGAAATTAAGAAATGTCAGAGCGAGCACAGTCAGAGTCCGGAATATATACAGCTCTAGAAAAAATTAACAGACCGCTGCAAAATTCTCAGTTTCTCTGGTTTTACTATTTCTAGGTTTGTGTTTGGGTAAAATGAACATTTTGGTTTTATTCTATAAACTACTGACAACATCTCTCCCAAATTCCAAATAAAAATATAGTAATTTAGAGCATTTATTTGCAGAAAATAAATGTCGGACCTGCAGTAATGCAAAGAAAATAAGTTCATATTTAAACAACACAATACTCATGTTTTAACTTAGAAAGAGTTCACAAATCAATATTGTGGGCAGAACTGAAAAAGCGTGTGCAAGCAAGGAGGTCTACAAACCTGACCAGCTCTGTCAGGAGGAATGGGCCAAAATTCAGCCAATTTATTGTTGGAAGCTTGTGAAAGGCTACCTGAAACGTTTGACCCAAGTTAAACAATTTAAAGGCAATGCTACCAAATACTAATTGAGTGTATGTAAACTTCTGACCCACTGGGAATGTAATGAAAGAAAGAAATACTTATCTACTATTATTCTGACATTTTACATTCTTAAAATGAAGTGGTGATCCTAACTGACCTAAAACAGGTTTTTTTTACTAGGATTAAATGTCAGGAATTGTGAAACTGAGTTTAAATGTATTTGGCTGAGGTGTATGTAAACTTCAGACTTCAACTGTACATACATACATACATACATACATGCATACAAACAGTGCATTTGGAAAGTATTCAGACCCCTTCTCTTTTTCCACATTTTGTTACATTACAGCCTTATTGTAAAATGGATTCCATTTTTTCCCCCCTCATCAATCCACAGACAATACCCCATAATAACAAAAACCAAGCCATGATGTTGAAGGATTTTTGATTTGAATTGTCCTTAGAGTTGCGCCGCCTTCACCACTGTCTGTGTGAAGGGACCGTTTTAGGTCATCAGTGATGTGCACGCCAAGAAACTTGAATCCTTTGACCCTCCCCACTGCGGCCCCGTGAATGGGGGCGTGCTCTCTCTGCAGTCTCCTGCAGTCCACGATCTCCCACATACGTATCGTGTCTGAGCCCTTGAATTGCGACTCCACTTCCCTGTACTGTAGCCTCTGCCATTTGGAGGTCATAGCTGGTCTGTTTGTGCACGTCCATGTTTCCAGTCACCTTGCATTGGTTAAAAGCCGCGGTTCGTGCTTTGTTTGGCATGAATGCTGCCATCTATCCATTGTTTTTGGTTTGGGTAAATTTTAAACCTCAGTGGGAACAACATAATCTATGCACTTCCTGATGAACCCAGTCACCGGGTCAGTGTATACATCGATACTATTCTGAGGCGACCAGGAACATCGCTTCGATCATGCGGACTGGGAATTCTACAACGCAGTGGCAATGACCAAAGAACATTTTCTAATGAGGCAATGCGGTCGGCTTTTGATGGTGAGTTATTCTGCGCAATGGACAGAGAACCCAGCTGTCTGAATGGACAGGGACGAATTATCCTGAGAGAACCATGATTCCGTAAAACAGAGTATGTTACAGTCCCTGATGTCTCTCTGGAAGGAGATCCTCGCCCTGAGCTTGTGTAATTTATTGTCCAGGGACTGAACTTTAGCGAGTAATATGCGGTGGATGGTTTGCAAACCGCCTGAGTCTGACTAGGGCCCCACTTCTTCCTCTTCTCCGGTGTCAGCGTTTTGGTACAGCCCCCGGGATGAATAAAGCTGCCTTGGGAAGTTCAAACAGGATCCAGGTCAGGGAAGTTGAATTTCTACTTGAATTACTGGTGAGTGACTGCCAATCTAATGTGCAAAAGTTGCTTTCAGCTGTAGGTAATAATATAATAATACAAGACATGTTCTTAGCAAATAATATAAGAAATAACTAAACAAAAAAAATACTGCAAAGTTGTCTGTCGGCACCTTGTCATTTTGATATCGTTGAACATGGAACTTGGAACAGAATGTAAGCAGCTAGACTATAAAGTTAATATCTATTTCTGGATCAGAGACGTAATCACGTCTGTAATAATCATCTCTCTTAATCCACTTGATGGATGAACAAGAAAGTGTGTGTGTGTGTAACATAACTGTAGTACAGTGCTACTGATGCTCTAGAGCCCAGGGTTATTTCTGAGACGGAGGAGTGGATGTGACTAGTAGTACGTCATTGTGCCCAGATAGCAGATGCTGGGGGGGGGGGGGGGGGAGAATTGTACGTGATAGGTTTATATTCTTTCACCATAATCACCCCTTCCAACTACCCTCTTCACCCTCCCCCTCCATAGCTACCAACTAGGCCCACTAGAGAACCGTAGGCCAGTTTTTTTTTTTACCTCTCTGGGGTATGTGGGACGCTATCGTATGTGGGACTCGCCAACAGCCAGTGAAATAGCAGGGCGCCAAATTCAAAACAACAAAAATCTCATAATTCAAATTTCTCAAACATACAAGTATTATACACCATTTTAAAGATAAACTTCTCGTTAATCCAACCACAGTGTCCGATTTCAAAAAGGCTTTACGGCGAAAGCATACTATTAGATTATGTTAGGACAGCACCAAGAAAAACCACACAGCCATTTTCCAAGCAAGGAGAGGCGTCACAAAAACCAGAAATACAGCTAAAATTAATCACTAACCTTTGACGATCTTCTTCAGATGACACTCCCAGGACTCAATGTTACAAAATACATGTATGTTTTGCTCGATAAAGTTCATATTTATATCCAAAAATCCCATTTTACATTGGCGTGTAATGTTCAGAAATGTTTTGCCTCCAAAACTGCCGGTGAATGAGCACATCAATTCACAGAAATACTTATCATAAACGTTGATAAAATATACAACTGTTATGCATAGAATTAAAGAAACTTCTCCTTAATGCAACCGCTGTGTCAGATTTCAAAAAAGCTTTATGGCAAAAGCACACTTTTCAATAATCTGAGTACAGCACTCAGTCACCAAAACAAGCCATACAGATACCCGCCATGTTGTGGAGTCAACAAAAGTCAGAAATAGCATTATAAATATTCACTTACCTTTGATGATCTTCATCGGAATGCACTCCCAGGAATCCCAGTTCCACAATAAATGTTTGTTTTGTTTCGATAAAGTCCATATTTATGTCAAAATACCTCATTTTTGTTTGCGCGTTCAGTTCACTATTCCAAATGCAGAAGGCGCATGCACTAAGTCCAGACGAAAAGTCAAAGTTGCATTACAGTTTGTAGAAACATGTCAAACGATGTATAGAACCAATCTTTAGGATGTTTTAATCATAAATCTTCAATAATATTCCAACCGGACAATACCTTTGTCTTTAGAAATGAAAAGGAACTCAGCTCGCTCTCACCGTGACTGAGCTCATGGCATTTTTCCAGACACCTGGTTCAAATAGCTCTTATTCTCTCCCCATTCACAGTAGAAGCCTGAAACAACGTTCTAAAGACTGTTGACATCTAGTGGAAGCCTTAGGAAGTGCATTTTGACCTCACAGACACTGTATATTGGATAGGCAATCACTTGAAAAACTACAAACCTCAGATTTCCCACTTCCTGGTTGGATTTTTCTCAGGTTTTCGCCTGCCATATGAGTTCTGTTATACTCACAGACATCATTCAAACAGTTTTAGAAACTTCAGAGTGTTTCTATCCAAATCTACTAATAATAGCTTCTGGGCCTGAGTAGCAGGCAGTTTACTCTGGGCACGCTTTTTATCCGGACGTGAAAATACTGCCCCCTACCCCAAAGATGTTAAACACCTGCTCATGCACACACACACACATAAACCCTAATAACCCCCCCACAAATACACACAAACCCTAACCCTAAAGTGTTTTTTTTTTCTTCCAGTGGTAGCTGTTAGCATGTAGCTATGCACATCACCAGGATAGGAACAGCTGCTCTCTCTGTTATTGTTGTGCCCCGAGGGCCAACGCACAGCTGAGTCTGGGATCAGGTGTGTTACACTTAATCGTGACCTCCTCATATGTCCAATCATGTGGTTCTGTGACATGGTAGTTGTGTGAATTGTAGCTCTGACACAAAGAAAGGTGTCGATCACTCATGATGCCTGTAGGAATTTAAAGATCTCTCCATCTGTTTTTGTTGTGTTGGTTCAGTGTGATTGTCCTGTGAAGAATAGTCTTTACAAATGGAGGTAGTGGGCTGCTGAATGGAGGGCTTAGGGGAAGAATGGGCTTTTCACAACCAAGGCACCAAAAACACTCAACATCAACCATTTTAAAACTAAGGGCTGTTCGGTAAAGACACTCCCATTTCCCTTGCCCCAGACACACACACTAATAGTCATACTCTGACACACATTCACTTCACCTGTCTTTCTTTCTGTTCAGACAGCTGGGAGGTACCATGGGGGCCTAGGATGGGACCCCCAGAGCTAGTTTAGCCACCTGTCCTGTCCACTGGTGTGTGTGTGAAGGGATGATTATTGTGTGTTCTGTTCATGTGTACTGAATGAGTGAAAGGAGAGGTGGAGGTAGGTTTCTGTGGAGAGGTGGAGGTAGGTTTCTGTGGAGGTAGGTTTCTGTGGAGAGGTGGAGGTAGGTTTCTGGGGAGGTAGGTTTCTGTGGAGAGGTGGAGGTAGGTTTCTGTGGAGGTAGGTTTCTGTGGAGAGGTGGAGGTAGGTTTCTGTGGAGAGGTGGAGGTAGGTTTCTGTGGAGAGGTGGAGGTAGGTTTCTGTGGAGAGGTGGAGGTAGGTTTCTGTGGAGAAGTGAAAGGAGAGGTGGAGGTAGGTTTCTGTGGAGAGGTGGAGGTAGGTTTCTGTGGAGAGGTGGAGGTAGGTTTCTGTGGAGAGGTGGAGGTAGGTTTCTGTGGAGAGGTGGAGGTAGGTTTCTGTGGAGAGGTGGAGGTAGGTTTCTGTGGAGAAGTGAAAGGAGGTGATGGAGGGAGGGAGAGGATGACTAAGTAAAAGGAGTAAGAGGATGGTAGACAGAAAGAGGGGAGGAGAAAGGAGGTGGTGTTGATAAGGAGGAGGTGATGGTAGAATGATGGGTAGCCGTTTCATTCCATTTTACAAGAGGTTTTCCCCTGTTTCCTGACTACTGAATTTCTGGCCAATTAATGAACAATAAACTATCAATTAGTCTAACTACCAGAGAGAAAAGAAAAAACACCCCTATTTAATGTTGGATTTGATTGGCAACAGTAATGGTAGCAGACTGTATGTGTGTGGAGGTATATTAGTGGTATCACAGTGGTTGGTTCCCACTGTGTTATTGAATTAGAAACACTGCAATTAGATTGTACTGACGACCTCCTTTATCAAGTATGAGCCAGCCGTCACCATGGATACGGGGGGGGCAAACGGGAAGGAGAGGAACCGAGAGAGAATATGGAAGGGGTAAACAGAGGGCGGAATATATCTGATTGATTGAGGTTGAGTGGGTTCCAATCAGTGACTCAGCCCTGCCATCTCTCCTCTTCAGTTCCACTCTCACTCATTCAATTCCAATCATGGAACCGGGGTTCTAGAGAACCAGACACTGTGCAGCTTCAAGCCCAGCATTAAAATACACGAGTCAACTAATTGTGTGTGTGTGTGTGTCAGTGGCTGCCTCTGAACCTGTCGTTTGGCCAGCGGTAGCTAGTTAACCAGCGGGACTGCACAGTGGAACACACAGGGTTCCCACCGAGTGACACAGACTCTTCTGGTCTGCTATGCTGCTACAGTGTTCCTCTCAGCAGTCAGCAGATGAATTATTTATACCTGGCCTTATTTATTCTCTCTCTCTCTCTCAATTTAAGGGGCTTTATTGGCATGGGAAACATATGTTAACATTAAATAGATAATAAACAAAAGTGAAATAAACAATACAAATTTAACCGTAAACATTTTTTATAAAAATGTGATAATTTATAATGACCTGGCCTGTGTCTCATAATGTGTCGCATTCCGTACAGAACCAGGCTAGTAATGTCTAGCCATCTCTTAAATGACCAGGCCCTTGTGTTCTTACATTGATTTGGATAGATTTACTGTAACCACAAAGAAAATCGTTTTTTTATTTTATTGCAGTTTTCAAAGTGCCATGTGTTATTTTCTGAGAAATCCTCTATAGGGCACCATTTTTAAAAAACGAAACTTTTTTTTATTTATTTCACCTTTATTTAACCTCTCTAGGGTATGTGGGACGAAATCGTCCCACCTACTCAACAGCCAGTGGAATCCCGTGGCGCGATATTCAAATACCTTAGAAATGCTATTACTTAAATTTCTCAAACATATGACTATTTTACACCATTTAACCTCTCTGGCGCATGTGGGACGAACTCGTCCCACCTACGTAACAGCCACTGAAATCCAGTGGCGCGATTTTTGAATCGTTAGAAATACTATTACTTCAATTTCTCAAACATATGACTATTTTACAGCTATTTAAAGACAAGAATCTCGTTAATCTAACCCCACTGTCCGATTTCAAAAAGGCTTTACAACGAAAGCAAAACATTAGATTATGTCAGCAGAGTGCCCAGCCAGAAATAATCAGACACCCATTTTTCAAGCTAGCATATCATGTCACATAAACCCAAACCACAGCTAAATGCAGCACTAACCTTTTATGATCTTCATCAGATGACACACCTAGGACATTGTGTTATACAATACATGCATGTCTGTTCAATCAAGTTCATATTTATATCAAAAAACAGCTTTTTACATTAGCATGTGACGTTCAGAAAAAGCATAACCCCCGCAAACTTCCGGGGAATTTACTAACAGTTTGCTAAATTACTCACGATAAACGTTCACAAAAAGCATAACATATATTTTAAGAATTATAGATACATTACTCCTCTATGCACTCGATATGTCCGATTTTAAAATAGCTTTTCGGATGAAGCACATTTTGCAATAATCTAAGTACATAGCCCGGCATCACAGGGCTAGCTATTTAGACACCCACCCAGGTCAGCCTCCACCAAAATCACATTTCCTATAAGAAAAATGTTCTTACCTTGCTTGTTCTTCGTCAGAATACACTGCCAGGACTTCTACTTCAATAACAAATGTTGGTTTGGTCCCAAATAATCCATCGTTATATCCAAACAGCGACGTTTTGTTCGTGAGTTCTAGACACTATCAGAATGCTACATCACGGTCTCGCGCATGGCGCATTGGCGTGACAAAAAATGTCTAAATATTCCATTACTGTAATTCGAAGCATGTCAACCGCTGTTTAAAACCAATTTTTATGCCATTTATCTCGTAGAAAAGTGATAATATTCCGACCGGGAATATGCATTGAGCCTAAACAGCCGAATAAAATTTCTTCTCAGGAGCGAATCGTGCACGCGCCTCATTCAAAGGTCCTCTGAGCCGCCACTTGCCAAAGGCGTTAATGTGTTTCAGCCTGAGGCTGCCTCGTCAACCTTCAGGTATTTCCCGGGTTCTGAGAGCCTATCGGAGCCCTGGGAATTGTCACGTTACAGCTAAGATCCTTACTTTTCAATAAACAGATGCAAGACGCACGACTCCTTGTCAGACAGGGTACTTCCTGCTTGAAACCTTGTCAGGTTTTTGCCTGCCATAGGAGTTCTGTTATACTCACAGACACCATTCAAACAGTTTTAGAAAATTCAGAGTGTTTTCTATCCAAACCTGAACAATAATATGCATATTCTAGCTTCTGAGTTGGTGTAGGAGGCAGTTAAAAATGGGCACATATTTTTTCCAAAATTCTCAATACTGCCCCCTATCCCAAACAGGTTAAAGACAAGACTCTCGTTAATCTAACCACACTGTCCAATTTCAAAAAGGCTTTACAACGAAAGCAAAACATTAGATTATGTCAGCAGAGTACCCAGCCAGAAATAATCAGACACCCATTTTTCAAGCTAGCATATAATGTCACAAAAACCAAAACCACAGCTGAATGCAGCACTAACCTTTGATGATCTTCATCAGATGACACTCCTAGGACATTATGTTATACAATACATGCATGTTTTGTTCAATCAAGTTCATATTTATATCAAAAAACAGCTTTTGACATTAGCATGTGACGTTCAGAACTAGCATTCCCACCGAACACTTCCGGTGAATTTACTAAATTACTCACGATAAACGTTCACAAAAAACATAAATTATTTTAAGAATTATAGATACAGAACTCCTTTATGCAATCGCGGTGTCCGATTTTAAAATAGCTTTTCGGTGAAAGCACATTTTGCAATATTCTGAGTAGATAGCCCGGCCATCACAGGCTAGCTATTTTGACACCCACCAAGTTTGGTACTCACCAAACTCAGATTTACTATAAGAAAAATGTTATTACCTTTGCTGTCTTCGTCAGAATGCACTCCCAGGACTTCTACTTCAATAACAAATGTTGGTTTGGTCCCAAATAATCCATAGTTATATCCAAACAGCGGCGTTTTGTTCGTGCGTTCAAGACACTATCCGAATGCTAAAGAAGGGTTACGAGCACGACGCATTTCGTGACAAAAAAATTCTAAATATTCCATTACCGTACTTCGAAGCATGTCAACCGCTGTTTAAAATCAATTTTTGTGCTAATTTTCTCGTAAAAAAGCGATAATATTCCGACCGGGAGTCGTTGTATCCGTTCAAAGACGATAGAATAAAAACATGGTGCCGTCTCGTGCACGAGCATGAGTCCCATTGTCCGCTGATAGACCACTTGCCAAACATGCAAATGTGTTTCAGCTTGGGGCTGCCTCGATATCATTCAGCTTTTTCCCGGGCTCTGAGAGCCTATGGGAGCCGTAGGAAGTGTCACGTTACAGCAAAGATCCTCAGTCTTCAATAAACAGAGACAAGAAGAACAAGATCTTGTCAGAGAGGGCACTTCCTGTAAGGAATCTTCTCAGGTTTTTGCCTGCCATATGAGTTCTGTTATACTCACAGACACCATTCAAACAGTTTTAGAAACTTTGGAGTGTTTTCTATCCAAAGCTAATAATTATATGCAAATTCTAGTTTCTGGGCAGGAGTACTAATCAGATTAAATCGGGTACGTTTTTTATCCGGCCGTGAAAATACTGCCCCCTAATCATAAGAGGTTAACACAGTGTCCAAAGAAGGGCCAGAAGTATACAGAATGGTGTTGTCTGCGTAGAGGTGGATCAGAGAATCACCTGCAGCAAGAGCGACATCATTGATGTATACAGAGAAAAGAGTCGGCCCGAGGATTGAACCCTGTGGCACCCCCATAGAGAGTGCCAGAGGTCCGGACAACAGGCCCTCCGATTTGACACACTGAACTCTGTCTGAGAAGTAGTTGGTGAACCAGGCGAGGCAGTCATTTGAGAAACCATGGCTGTTGAGTCTGCCGATAAGAATGTGGTGATTGGCAGAGTTGAAAGCCTTGGCCAGGTTGATGAATACAGCTACACAGTATTGTCTCTTATCGATGGCGGTTATGATATCGTTTAGGACCTTGAGCGTGGCTGAGGTGCACCCATGACCAGCTCGGAAACCAGATTGCAAAGCGGAGAAGGTACGGTGGGATTCAAAATGGTCAGTGATCTGTTTGTTAACATGGCTTTCAAAGACCTTAGAAAGCCAGGGTAGGATAGATATAGGTCTGTAGCAGTTTGGGTCTAGAGTGTCTCCCCCTTTGAAGAGGGGGATGACCGCGCCAGCTTTCCAATCTTTGGGGATCTCAGACGATACGAAAGAGAGGTTGACAGGCTAGTAATAGCGGTTGCAACATTTTCGGGCGGATAATTTTAGAGAGGGTCCAGATTGTCTAGCCCGGCTGATTTGTAGAGGTCCAGCTTTTACAGCTCTTTCAGAACATCTGCTATCTGGATTTGGGTGAAGGAGAAATGGGGGAGGCTTGGGCAAGTTCATGTGGAGGGTGCAGGGCTGTTGACCGGGGTAGGGGTAGCCAGGTGGAAAACATGGCCAGCCTTAGAAAAATGCTTATTGAAATTCTCAATTATTGCGGATTTATCGGTGGTGACAGTGTTTTCTAGCCTCAGTGCAGTGGGCAGCTGGGAGGAGGTGCTCTTATTCTCCATGGACTTTACAGTGTCCCAGAACTTTTTTGAGTTTGTGCTACAGGATGCAAATTTCTGTTTGAAAAAGTTTGCCTTGGCTTTCCTAACTGCCTGTGTATGTTGGTTCCTAACTTCCCTGAAAAGTTGCATATCGCGGCGGCTATTCGATGCTAATGCAGTATGCCACAGGATGTTTTTGTGCTGGTCAAGGGCAGTCAGGTCTGGAGTGAACCAAGGCCTATATCTGTTCCTGGTTCTACATTTTTTGAATGGGGCGTGCTAATTTAAGATGGTGAGGATAGCACTTTTAAAGAATAACCAGGCATCCTCTACTGACGGAATGAGGTCAATATCCTTCCAGGATACCCGGGTCAGGTCGATTAGAAAGGCCTACTCGCTGAAGTGTTGTTGGGAGCGTTTGACAGTGATGAGGGGTGGTCGTTTGACCGCAGACCCATTACGGACGCAGGCAATGAGGCAGTGATCGCTGAGATCCTGGTTGAAGACAGCAGAGGTGTATTTGGAGGGCAGGTTGGTTAGGATGATATCTATGAGGGTGCCCGTGTTTACGGATTTGGGGTTGTACCTGGTAGGTTCATTGATAATTTGTATGAGATTTGGGGCATCAAGCTTGATACCAAAAGAATACCACAAAAATATGAAAGCAATTACGACAAGGACTATGATTTTCCCCTGTTTTTTCAGGTTTCTGTTCTCAAAAACACACTTAATAGAAAAACAACAGTATTGGATGTTCTAAGTCCACAACAATGCTTAAACCACATCAAGGGACCATTGTTTGAGAAAATCTGAGATAGTTGCCCTTTAATACCGATGCACACCAGCCAGACAGTTGTGTTTGGCTAGCTGTGTTTCTGCAGCTCGCTTGTGATGGAGGTTTCAAAACAAATGGCCACTGGATTGATGCAAATAATCATGGCTCTGCCAGGTAGGCATAGGCTACCTTTTCATTGCATTTCATCTACCTGAAACCGGTAAGACCATCATTTTGCATCACTAACAGCTACACATAGTAGTAGATATAGGCCGTCCCCATTTAGTTGATTGTTTGGTTGATAGGCTGTTGGTTGAGAAGTGGCAAATATATTTAAAAAATGTGGCACACGAGACACCGGTCTTATTCATGCCTGTCTCCGTGGACTAATCCATTGTGGAGACTGCGAGGATGGTTCACCAGTACTACATTTACTGTTAATTGCCATAATTTTTAATCTACAATGTTTGTTTGGTTACAGTAATTTCTGTTAATGCATTCAATATTATTATTCCAGTCTTCCTGTTTTCATTGTCTGAGTAGACACTTTGTTTGCAGAGTGCACAACCTAAGCTACACTTGTAAGAAACATTTTTGTATTTTTTATTGTTATATAAAAAAATGGCACCCCTTTTTTCTCCCCAATTTTGATCTGGTCTCATAGCTGCAACTCACCAACGGGCTCAGGAGGCAAAGGTCAATTCATGCGTCCTCCGAAACATGTCCCGCCAAACCACGCTTTTTAACACCTGCCCCTTTAACCCAAAAGCCAGCTGCACCAATGTGTCGGAGGAAGCGCCATTCAACTGACAACCGATGTCAGCCTGCAGGCGCCCGGCCCGCCACAAGGAGTCGCTAGAGCGCGATGAGCCAAGTAAAGCCCCCCCGGCCAAACCCTCCCCTAACCCGGACGACGGTGGGCCAATTGTGTGCCCTCCTATGGGACTCCCGGTCACGGCCCGTTGTGACACAGCCTGGGATCGAACCCGGGTCTGTAGTGACTCCTCAAGAACTGCAATGCAGTGCCTTAGACCGCTGTGCCACTCGGGAGGCAGTTTTGGTTTATTTCGGCAAGCAAAAAAGTCTGTTTTTACAACCATTGAGAATGACAGTTCCTCAACGTAGCCTATTTGAAAAATCTTTCCAGCTCTCTCCCTTTCCATAACCAGTCACCATGAAAAGGGAAAAAATTTCATAAAATAGGCCTATCGGATTTCTTCTTATCCCTTGCGCAAATAGTCTACAGCAGTGTCTGTCAGTCTGTCCGAATGTCAATGGCGCGGGAAACTGAGTGCCCAGAATATTTTATGCAATGTTGCAAGTTTGCTAGCACAATCGAGCTGGACCAAGTTAATAGTTGTAACAATGTTTCAAGTTCCTTGCGGACAGGCCATGCTTAGCCAATGTGATTTATAGGATATTTATTATTTCAGAATTTTTTTCTACCTGCAGGCTGCTATGTATTTATTTTGTTGGTTTATGTAGGCAATTATTTGTATTTGTATTTAATTTTTAT
The DNA here is from genome assembly GCF_901001165.1 of Salmo trutta. NCBI lineage: Eukaryota > Metazoa > Chordata > Actinopteri > Salmoniformes > Salmonidae > Salmo > Salmo trutta. The sequence continues at coordinate 37,402,924 of NC_042982.1, read as the reverse complement.
TTGTTACATTTATTTAACTAGGCAAGTCAGTAAATAAGAATTTGTTCTTAACTGACTTGCTTAGTTAAAAAAAAAAATTGTTTTATTATAAATTAAATTAAATTAAGCTGTTCCATGAAAATGTGCATATGAAAATCAAAACTGGCACACAGATCAGTAGAAATGGTAGGATAACTTGGCACTCCAAATGGAAAAGGTTGCCGACCGCTGGTGTAGCCTATTACCTGCAACTTTAGGAGCTTAATGGCAAAGACTAGCAGCAGCGGGAGGAGGGTAGGGAGCAGGCCTTTTTCCTTCTGGTTAGGCTATATTGATCTCTGGCTCCCTCTTTAGTCATTTGTGTGTCTTCATTTGTAATATCAGTGCTTAAAGCTTCAGACAAGCTCAGTAGCCTACATATAGTTCATTTTATTAAAACATTGGGTGTGTCTATATATGGAAAAATACACGTTAAAATAATTCTGCCAATCGATTGGTCGAAAGGACAGACGACGCTGTATACCAAGATTATTTTTTTTGTCAGGGACACATTATTTTTTACATTATTTTCACATTCTAAAATATGTCTGAATATTGTGGGCATTGCCTGACTAAATGGGCAACATGCCCCCGACACAAGCACACTAATGAAGTCTGTCTATGTGGTAGCTAGTCAGACTCACCATTTCAGATGTTGAAGAGTTATTGAGTGTGTCTGTATCATGTTTTAAAATGAGAAAGCGACCAAAAACCATGTTCCCTTTGTAATGTAACGCTTTGAATGGGAAACCAAGTTGAAGCCATCATTTTGATGTTGTCTTGCTCATGATAACTGCACATGGTTTTACAGCAACAGAGTAGCACAACACAAGCGGCGGGAAACAAACGAAAACGCTTACATATCTCATAAAAACTGATCAGAAATGAAATCACATAATTATAGTGGAGCAGTAGAACTTAAAAAGCGACTACCATAACTTCAGTGACTTTTCAAGGACCAAAGAGCCTAGAGGAAATGTCAGATTTTCAAGGTAAGCTATTCCATGATGACTAAATTGGGGATCACAAGTTTTCAACCAACACTTTGAACTTTTTAAATACCTGGTTTACATACCCATTCTTGCATTAGAATTTACTGGTAGATATCATAACTTGGAAACTCTTTCTTACTGCTTTCCTACCCCTACCGCTGTCAGTCTTCACTCCATGCAACAACCAGTTGTTTGAGAGCGGTGCATTCTCTCTGCCAGACGTTATCCAGGCTATATGTGTGCAGCGTGCGTGATAAATAACATAACAAACGAACAGCTTCGGCAATCCATCTGTTTTTTTTAATCATTTATATAGCCTAGATGTAAAATAGCATTATTACAATATTTTTTGGCCAAAGCTGGCCACTGACGAGGATGATCGACTGGCCCGGAGCGTTTCCAGATCCTTCTCTGTAGGCCGAGCCCTGACACACACAGACGGGCCATTCCCGTACCGTTGAAACCTCTTCAGAAAGTTGGTTTATTTTTGGCAATTGCACATTACCGATTTGAATAAATCATGATGATTTAAAAAAACTAATTGTGAAGCAAAATCTAATGTGAGCAGGTAAAACGTTAGAACCTGAGAGTAGTAGGCTGCTGGTGTCAATGGCATATGGAAGTCTTTATAAAACAATTGGCTCCATGGATACGCTTTGATTTTGGCTAGGCTATTTTGAAGCAAGGTTAAACATGCCTCATAATATGTATTAAAACGTTAAGTTGCTGTATGTTTTCAAAATTCATACTGCCTCTAGCTCATTGCAAAGTGGTGTGACTCGCTGATGAAGCCTGCCTTCTGACTATGCATTTGAATGGCGAATGGGAAGCACGCTTCAATTACCAGTTGAGAAATAAAAATAATAGGTATTTTTAATCGTGTCCCAAAAACTATTTTTAACACACAATTGCATTTGGAATTGTTGCCAAATGATTTGGGCTTAAAACCGCTGTCTGACAGATCCCCACTCCAAGACTCTGTATCTGTAGGATATGCACATGTGATAAATAAGATACTTAAAGAATATATACACGCGGCAATCTAATTACACAAAATTATGCAAATTAACCTCTCTAGGACCGGCGGGACAAATTCGTCCCACCTACGTAACAGCCAGTTGAATCCTGTGGCGCGATTTTCAAATACCTTTGAAATGCTATTACTTCAATTTCTCAAACATATGACTATTTTACAGCTATTTAAAGACAAGACTCTCGTTAATCTAACCAAAAAGGCTTTACAACGAAAGCAAAACATTAGTTTATGTCAGCAGAGTACCCAGCCAGAAATAATCAGACACCCATTTTTCAAGCTAGCATATAATGTCACAAAAACCCAGAAGACAGCTAAATGCAGCACTAACCTTTGATGATCTTCATCAGATGACACACCTAGGACATTATGTTATACAATACATGCATGTTTTGTTCAATCAAGTTCATATTTATATCAAAAACCAGCTTTTTACATTAGCATGTGACGTTCAGAACTAGCATACCCCCCGCAAACTTCCGGCGAATTTACTAACAATTTACTAAATTACTCACGATAAACGTTCACAAAAAGCATAACAATTATTTTAAGAATTATAGATACATTACTCCTCTATGCACTCGATATGTCCGATTTTAAAATAGCTTTTCGGTGAAAGCACATTTTGCAATATTCTAAGTAGATAGCCCGGCATCACAGGGCTAGCTATTTAGACACCCAGCAAGTTTAGCCTTCACCAAAATCAGATTTACTATTAGAAAAGTTTGATTATCTTTCCTGTTCTTCGTCAGAATGCACTCCCAGGACTTCTACTTCAATAACAAATGTAGGTTTGGTCCAAAATAATCCATAGTTATGTTCCAACAGCGACGTTTTGTTCGTGCGTTCTAGACACTATCCCAATGGTAAATAACGGTCATGCGCACGGCGCATTTCGTGACAAAAGATTTCTAAATATTTCATTACCGTACTTCGAAGCATGTCAACCGCTGTTTAAAATCAATTTTTATGCCATTTTTCTCGTAAAAAAGCGATAATATTCCGACCGGGAATCTGCAATTAGGTAAACAGCCGAAAGAAAATATATCACTGGGTCGACTCGGGCACGCGCCTAAGCCCTTTGTCCTCTGATCGGCCACTTGGCAAAGGCGATTATGTGTTTCAGCCTGGGGCTGCCTCGACATCGTTCAGGTTTTTCCCGGGCTCTGAGAGCCTATTGGAGCCGTAGGAAGTGTCACGTTACAGCTAAGATCCTGACTCTTCAATAAACAGAAGCAAGAACAACAACACCTTGTCAGACAGGCCACTTCCTGCATGAAACCTTCTCAGGTTTTTGCCTGCCAAATGAGTTCTGTTATAGTCACAGACACCATTCAAACAGTTTTAGAAACTTTAGGGTGTTTTCTATCCGAATCAAACAATTATATGCATATTCTAGTTACTGGGCAGGAGTAGTAACCAGATTAAATTGGGTAAGTTTTTTTATCCGGCTGTGCAAATACTGCCCCCTATC
>NC_042982.1:37324407-37394407 GCF_901001165.1 Salmo trutta | reverse complement strand
TTGTAATGTCTCGCAACTTCAGTAAAGCAAAACCTATCATTACTGAATAGGCAAAGGGTATTCTACACGCAACAGACTGTACACACACTGGCATCGTTAGCAAAGAGATAGAGCAGGCCAGACGGCTGCACTGTGATTTTTAATTTGGTAAAATAAATAATAAAATTCCCTTAAGGATTTTACTTTACATTAACGATCCCAGTCGTTCGTTTAAAAGTTTTAACGTTTAAACGTTCACACTCCTAATCCCTACGCTGACAGCAGACATTCAGGAAGTGACCCGTTCAGATCTATCAGTCTCCTCTACAACCGTCTCCTCTACAATCATAGTATGACAGCCATTCACTATAACAGGGATGTTATGACTGGGTCTGTATGGGTGTGATGGTACCAGTCACTATAACAGGGATGTTATGACTGGGCCTGTATGGGTGTGATGGTACCAGTCACTATAACAGGGATGTTATGACTGGGCCTGTATGGGTGTGATGGTACCATTCACTATAACAGGGATGTTATGACTGGGCCTGTATTTGTGTGATGGTACCATTCACTATAACAGGGATGTTATGACTGGGCCTGTATGGGTGTGATGGTACCATTCACTACAACAGTGATGTTATGACTGGGCCTGTATGGGTGTGATGGTACCATTCACTATAACAGGGATGTTATGACTGGGCCTGTATGGGTGTGATGGTACCATTCACTATAACAGGGATGTTATGACTGGGCCTGTATTTGTGTGATGGTACCATTCACTATAACAGGGATGTTATGACTGGGACTGTATGGGTGTGATGGTACCATTCACTATAACAGGGATGTTATGACTGGGTCTGTATGGGTGTGATGGTACCATTCACTATAACAGGGATGTTATGACTGGGCCTGTATGGGTGTGATGGTACCAGTCACTATAACAGGGATGTTATGACTGGGTCTGTATGGGTGTGATGGTACCGTTCACTACAACAGTGATGTTATGACTGGGCCTGTATGGGTGTGATGGTACCATTCACTATAACAGGGATGTTATGACTGGGCCTGTATGTCAGTGTGATGGTACCATTCACAATCAAATCAAATGTATTTATATAGCCCTTCTTACATCAGCTGATATCTCAAAGTGCTGTACAGAAACCCAGCCTAAAACCCCAAACAGCAAGCAATGCAGGTGTAGAAGCACGGTGGCTAGGAAAAACTCCCTAGAAAGGCCAAAACCTAGGAAGAAACCTAGAGGAACCAGGCAATGAGGGGTGGCCAGTCCTCTTCTGGCTGTGCTGGGTGGAGATTATAACAGAACATGGCCAAGATGTTCAAATGTTCATAGATGACCAGCATGGTCAAATAATAATAATCACAGTAGTTGTCGAGGGTGCAACAAGTCAGCACCTCAAGAGTAAATGTCAGTTGGCTTTTCATAGCTGATCATTGAGAGTATCTCTACCGCTCCTGCTGTCTCTAGAGAGTTGAAAACAGCAGGTCTGGGACAGGTAGCACGTCCGGTGAACAGGTCAGGGTTCCATAGCCGCAGGCAGAACATTTGAAACTGGAGCAGCAGCACGGCCAGGTGGACTGGGGACAGCAAGGAGTCATCATGTCAGGTAGTCCTGAGGCATGGTCCTAGGGCTCAGGTCCTCAGAGAGAGAGAAAGAGAGAATTAGAGGGAGCATACTTAAATTAACACAGGAGACCGGATAAGACAGGATAAATACTCCAGATATAACAGGGATGTTATGGGATGTTAACCGATCATTCAGAGTATCAATACCGCTCTTGAGAGTTGAAAACAGCAGGTCTGGGACAAGGTAGCACGTCCCGTGAACAGGTCAGGTTTCCATAGTCGCAGGCAGATCAGTTGAAACTGGAGCAGCAGCACGACCAGGTGGACTGGGGACAGCAAGGAGTCATCAGGTCCTAGGGCTCAGGTCCTCCGAAAGAAAGAGAGAGAGAGAGAAAAAGAGAGAGAATTAGAGAGAGCATGCTTAAATTCACACAGGACACCGGATAAGACAGGAGAAATACTCTAGATATAACAGACTGACCCTAGCCCCCCGACACATAAACTATTGCAGCGTAAATACTGAAGGCTGAGACAGTTGTGTTATCGGCAAACTTAATGATGGTGTTGGAGTCGTGCCTGGCCGTACAGTCACGAGTGAACAGGGAGTACAGGAGAGAACTGAGCACGCACCCCTGAGGGGCCCCCGTGTTGAGGATCAGCGTGACGGATGTGTTGTTATCTACCCTTACCACCTGGGGGCGGCCCGTCAGGAAGTCCAGGATCCAGTTGCAGAGGGGGGTGTTTAGTCCCAGGGTCCTTAGACTTCATAGTCGAATTGCTGCAAAGAAACCACTACTAAAGACGCCAATAAGAAGAACAGACTTGCTTGGGCCACGAAACATGAGTAATGTACATTAGACTTGTGGAAAACTGCCCTTTGGTCCAAATTTGAGATTTTTGGTTCCAACCGCCGTGTCTTTGTGAGATACAGAGTAGGTGAGCAGATTATTTCCGCAAGCGTGGTTCTCACCGTGAAGCATGGAGGAGGAGTTGTTGGTGATTTATTTCGATTCCAGGCATATATCTCAGCATTCTGCAGCGATACGCCATCCCATCTGATTTGCACTTAGTGGGACTATAATTTGTTTTTCAACAAGACAATGACCCAAACATACCCCCAGGCTGTGTAAGGACTATTTGACCGAGAAGGAGAGTGATGGAGTGATGCATCAGATGACCTGGCCTCCACAATCATCTGACCTCAACCCAATTGAGATGGTTTGGGATGAGTTGGACCACACTTTTTTGGTTTCTACATGATTCCATTTGTGTTATTTCATAGTTTGATGTCTTCACTATTATTTTACAATGTCGAAAATAGTCAAAATTAAGAAAAACCCTGGAATGAGTAGGTGTGTACAAACTTTTGACTGGTACTGTACACTACCGTTCAAAAGTTTGGGGTCACTTAGAAATGTCTTTTTTTTTTAAGAAAAGCAAAAAAATGTGTCTATTAATATAACATAAAATTGATCAGAAATACAGTGTAGACATTGTTAATGTTGTAAATTAATATTGTAGCTGGAAATGGCTGATTTTGAATGGAATATCTACATAGGCGTACAGAGGCCCATTATCAGCAACCATCACTCCTGTGTTCCAATGGCACGTTGTGTTAGCTAATCCAAGTTGATCATTTTAAAAGGCTAATTGATCATTAGAAAACCCGTTTGCAATTATGCTAGCACAGCTAAAAACTGTTGTTCTGATTTAAAGAAGCAATAAAACTGGCCTTTAGACTAGTTGAGTATCTGGAGTATCAGCATTTGTGGGTTCGATTATAGGCTCAAAATCTTTCTTCTGAAACTCGTCAGTCTATTCTTGTTCTGAGAAATTAAGGCTATTCCATGCGAGAAATTGCCAAGAAACTGAATATCTCATATAATGCTGTGTACTACTCCATTCACAGAACAGCGCAAACTGGCTCTGACCAGAATAGAAGCAGTTTGAGAAACAGACGCCTCACAAGTCCTCCACTGGGTGCTTCATTATATAGTACCCGCAAAACACCAGTCTCAACGTCAACAGTGATGCTGGCCTTCTAGGCAGAGTTCCTCTGTCCAGTGACTGTGTTCATTTGCCCATGTTAATATTTAATTTTTATTGGCCAGTCTGAGATATGGCTTTTTCTTTAACTCTGCCTAGAAGGCCAGCATCCCGGAGTCGCCTCTTCACTGTTGATGTTGAGACTGGTGTTTTGCATTACGATTTCCCTTCACTGGAACTAAGAGGTCCAAACCATGAAAAACATCCCCAGACCATTATTCCTCCTCCACCAAACTTTACAGTTGGCTCTATGCATTGGGGCAGATACGGTTCTCCTGGCATCCGCCAAACCCAGATTTGTCGTCGGACTGCCAGATGGTGAAACATGATTCATCACTCCAGAGAACGCGTTTCCACTGCTCCAGAGTCCAATGGCAGCGAGCTTTACACCACTCCAGCCGACGCTTGGCATTAGGCTTGAGTGCGGCTGCTCGGCCATGGAAATCCATTTCATGAAGCTCCCGACGAACAGTTCTTGTGCTGACGTTGCTTCCAGAGGCAGTTTGGAACTCGGTAGTGAGTGCTGCAACCAAGGATGATCTTCAGCACTCGGCGGTCCCGTTCTGTGAGCTTGTGTGGCCTACCACTTTGCGGCTTAGCCGTTGTTGCTCCTTGATGTTTCCACTTCACAATAACAGCACTTGCAGTTGACCGGGGCAGCTCTAGCAGGGCAGAAATGTGACGAACTGACTTGTTAGGTGGTATCCTATGACGGTGCCACGTTGAAAGCCACTGAGCTCTTCAGTAAGGCCATTCTACTGCTGATGTTTGTGGATATTGCATGGCTGTGTGCTTGATTTTTATACACCTGTCAGCAACAGGTGGATGAAATAACCGAATCCACTAATTTCACCTACCTTTGTGTGTATATATAGTGTACATACTATATATCCTCTTTCTCTCTTCCTGTTCTTCTGTGTCTACTTCCTTCATTTACACTCTCTTATTCATCGTTCCCTCCCCTTCCCCCTCTCATTTCTCACCCTCCTCCGACACAGTGTCTCGTTAGTGGTTAGAGTGGGGGGTTGTAATGTCTGCTAATTGGTGAGACAATTAGCTGTCTTCTTAGGTGTTTCACACAACCAGACAACTGGGACCAGACAGTGTGTTAACCATATGTGTTTGTGTGTGTAATGAACAGTTAGAACCGACACTATTCAACCTGCTGTAGACTGCTGAACAAAACATCAGGATACTATCTGCATGTGTTTATGCACTTTGCAGTGTGTTCTTTGTGACACAGGCTAATCTGGAGGCGAAAGAAACACACCTGTTCAGGCGAGGTGCTGGCTAGCGGAGTAGAACACTTGACAAATTAAAGGAGCTCAGATACAATAATTCTTTGTGACACAGGCTAATCTGGAGGCGAAAGAAACACACCTGTTCAGGCGAGGTGCTGGCTAGCGGAGTAGAACACTTGACAAATTAAAGGAGCTCAGATACAATAATGTAATAACCTGGTATCCAACGTTCTGACAGACCAAGCTGTCTTCATCAGGGTATAATGACAGACCAAGCTGTCTTCATCAGGGTATAATGACAGACCAAGCTGTCTTCATCAGGGTATAATGACAGACCAAGCTGTCTTCATCAGGGTATAATGACAGACCAAGCTGTCGTCATCAGGGTATAATGACAGACCAAGCTGTCTTCATCAGGGTATAATGACAGACCAAGCTGTCGTCATCAGGGTATAATGACAGACCAAGCTGTCGTCATCAGTATAATGACAGACCAAGCTGTCGTCATCAGGGTATAATGACAGACCAAGCTGTCGTCATCAGGGTATAATGACAGACCAAGCTGTCGTCATCAGGGTATAATGACAGACCAAGCTGTCGTCATCAGGGTATAATGACAGACCAAGCTGTCTTCATCAGGGTATAATGACAGACCAAGCTGTCGTCATCAGGGTATAATGACAGACCAAGCTGTCGTCATCAGGGTATAATGACAGACCAAGCTGTCTTCATCAGGGTATAATGACAGACCAAGCTGTCGTCATCAGGGTATAATGACAGACCAAGCTGTCTTCATCAGGGTATAATGACAGACCAAGCTGTCTTCATCAGGGTATAATGACAGACCAAGCTGTCTTCATCAGGGTATAATGACAGACCAAGCTGTCGTCATCAGGGTATAATGACAGACCAAGCTGTCGTCATCAGGGTATAATGACAGACCAAGCTGTCGTCATCAGGGTATAATGACAGACCAAGCTGTCTTCATCAGGGTATAATGACAGACCAAGCTGTCGTCATCAGGGTATAATGACAGACCAAGCTGTCGTCATCAGGGTATAATGACAGACCAAGCTGTCTTCATCAGGGTATAATGACAGACCAAGCTGTCGTCATCAGGGTATAATGACAGACCAAGCTGTCTTCATCAGGGTATAATGACAGACCAAGCTGTCTTCATCAGGGTATAATGACAGACCAAGCTGTCTTCATCAGGGTATAATGACAGACCAAGCTGTCGTCATCAGGGTATAATGACAGACCAAGCTGTCGTCATCAGGGTATAATGACAGACCAAGCTGTCGTCATCAGGGTATAATGACAGACCAAGCTGTCGTCATCAGGGTATAATGACAGACCAAGCTGTCTTCATCAGGGTATAATGACAGACCAAGCTGTCGTCATCAGGGTATAATGACAGACCAAGCTGTCTTCATCAGGGTATAATGACAGACCAAGCTGTCGTCATCAGGGTATAATGACAGACCAAGCTGTCTTCATCAGGGTATAATGACAGACCAAGCTGTCTTCATCAGGGTATAATGACAGACCAAGCTGTCTTCATCAGGGTATAATGACAGACCAAGCTGTCTTCATCAGGGTATAATGACAGACCAAGCTGTCGTCATCAGGGTATAATGACAGACCAAGCTGTCGTCATCAGGGTATAATGACAGACCAAGCTGTCTTCATCAGGGTATAATGACAGACCAAGCTGTCTTCATCAGGGTATAATGACAGACCAAGCTGTCTTCATCAGGGTATAATGACAGACCAAGCTGTCTTCATCAGGGTATAATATAATGACAGACCAAGCTGTCGTCATCAGGGTATAATGACAGACCAAGCTGTCTTCATCAGGGTATAATGACAGACCAAGCTGTCTTCATCAGGGTATAATGACAGACCAAGCTGTCTTCATCAGGGTATAATGACAGACCAAGCTGTCGTCATCAGGGTATAATGACAGACCAAGCTGTCTTCATCAGGGTATAATGACAGACCAAGCTGTCTTCATCAGGGTATAATGACAGACCAAGCTGTCGTCATCAGGGTATAATGACAGACCAAGCTGTCGTCATCAGGGTATAATGACAGACCAAGCTGTCGTCATCAGGGTATAATGACAGACCAAGCTGTCGTCATCAGGGTATAATGACAGACCAAGCTGTCTTCATCAGGGTATAATGACAGACCAAGCTGTCGTCATCAGGGTATAATGACAGACCAAGCTGTCGTCATCAGGGTATAATGACAGACCAAGCTGTCTTCATCAGGGTATAATGACAGACCAAGCTGTCGTCATCAGGGTATAATGACAGACCAAGCTGTCGTCATCAGGGTATAATTCCCAGATGAAGACGGTTGGATACTTGGTTATTCAATTATTGCATCTGAGCTCCTAGTGTGTGCGGCTCTCCTTTTCTTTTCTTTGTGACACAGGCACTATGTTCTGTCTACACACAGACACACACATAGACACACACACACACACACAGACACACACACACAGAGACAGACACAGGTGTTAACTCAGCATGAGAGCTCTCCCCCTCCTGCTGTGTTTTAGAGCCATATGCATACATACATTAAGACAGAGATATAGGCCTTATATACACACACACCCCTCCCTGCAGGTCATAGCTGTGTGTCTTAGGTTAAGGGGTTCCTTTGTATGCATCTATTCCTATGTCAACGTTTACACGAGTGTGTTGAATGCCAGTGTGTGTGTGTTGCGTTCATCCGAGTGTGTGTTATTGAGACAGACAATGTGTTATGATCACCATCTGTGCACATCCTGCTCAGTAACTACCCATTCTCTACCTACTGGTGTCTCGCTCTCTCAAGGCGCCAGCATACATAGGTTGGGTTTGCTCCCAGCAGAACTCGGCTAGGAACTCATACTCCCTTAAAATATGTTCCTTTGAAAAACAAGAAGAAAAGGGTACTAATACTGTTTGTCCCTCCTTGAGATGCCATACCAACAACATAATCAGGTGCATTTCCTCAAAATAGTCAATCTAAGATCAATCAAGAAATATGTCGTTAGTTGTTGACGTTTTTTGCTGGGGAGGTCTTAATCGCTAAATTTTACATCTAAGATGTTTGGTGCCGTATTTTTCAAGTGTAAAAATGTGTTGTCTCTTGTTGAATGACAACAAACACCTAATTGAAGAATCCCTACTGGTGACCAATCATCGACGAAAGGGCGTGGACTTCGGCTACCGAACTTTGGCTTGTGCACAAACAGCCGGAAAAAAACTTGCCAGAGACCAAAACAAACAAAAATTCTCAAAATATATGCACAAACTGTTTCAGATGGGAAGCATGCGGGCGCCTTAAGACTCTCTCTTGTCTTGTGTCTGTAGGCTACCCAGGAGGTTACCCCACTGCTGCTCCCACCTACACACCCAACCTCTACCAAACGGGTAGTCCAGGGTACCCACCGGGTAAGAACACACACACACACCCAACCTCTACCAAACGGGTAGTCCAGGGTACCCACCGGGTAAGAAAACACACCCAACCTCTACCAAACAGGTAGTCCAGGGTACCCACCGGGTAAGAACAAACACCCAACCTCTACCAAACGGGTAGTCCAGGGTACCCACCGGGTAAGAACACACACACACACCCAACCTCTACCAAACAGGTAGTCCAGGATACCCACCGGGTAAGAACACACACACACACACCCAACCTCTACCAAACAGGTAGTCCAGGGTACCCACCGGGTAAGAACACACACACACACCCAACCTCTACCAAACAGGTAGTCCAGGGTACCCGGACCGGGTAAGAAAACACACACACGCCCAACCTCTTGGAGGTAGTTACTACTGTAGCTGTCAGCTAGCTCTAGGAGGTAGAGTTACTACTGTAGCTGTCAGCTAGCTCTAGGAGGTAGAGTTACTACTGTAGCTGTCAGCTAGCTCTAGGAGGTAGAGTTACTACTGTAGCTGTCAGCTAGCTCTAGGAGGTAGTTACTACTGTAGCTGTCAGCTAGCTCTAGGAGGTAGTTACTACTGTAGCTGTCAGCTAACTCTAGGAGGTAGAGTTACTACTGTAGCTGTCAGCTAGCACTAGGAGGTAGAGTTACTACTGTAGCTGTCGGCTAGCTCTAGGAGGTAGAGTTACTCCTGTAGCTGTCGGCTAGCTCTAGGAAGTAGAGGAGTTACTACTGTAGCTGTCGGCTAGCTCTAGGAAGTAGAGTTACTACTGTAGCTGTCAGCTAGCTCTAGGAGGTAGAGTTACTACTGTAGCTGTCGGCTAGCTCTAGGAGGTAGAGTTACTACTGTAGCTGTCGGCTAGCTCTAGGAAGTAGAGAAGTTACTCCTGTAGCTGTCGGCTAGCTCTAGGAAGTAGAGGAGTTACTCCTGTAGCTGTCGGCTAGCTCTAGGAAGTAGAGGAGTTACTCCTGTAGCTGTCGGCTAGCTCTAGGAAGTAGAGGCGTTACTACTGTAGCTGTCGGCTAGCTCTAGGAAGTAGAGGAGTTACTACTGTAGCTGTCGGCTAGCTCTAGGAGGTAGAGTTACTACTGTAGCTGTCGGCTAGCTCTAGGAGGTAGAGTTACTACTGTAGCTGTCGGCTAGCTCTAGGAGGTAGAGTTACTACTGTAGCTGTCGGCTAGCTCTAGGAGGTAGAGTTACTACTGTAGCTGTCGGCTAGCTCTAGGAGGTAGAGGAGTTTCTACTGTAGCTGTCGGCTAGCTCTAGGAGGTAGAGTTACTACTGTAGCTGTCGGCTAGCTCTAGGAGGTAGTGGAGTTACTCCTGTAGCTGTCGGCTAGCTCTAGGAGGTAGAGTTACTACTGTAGCTGTCGGCTAGCTCTAGGAAGTAGTGGAGTTACTCCTGTAGCTGTCGGCTAGCTCTAGGAGGTAGAGTTACTACTGTAGCTGTCGGCTAGCTCTAGGAGGTAGAGGAGTTACTACTGTAGCTGTCGGCTAGCTCTAGGAGGTAGAGGAGTTACTCCTGTAGCTGTCGGCTAGCTCTAGGAAGTAGAGGAGTTACTCTTGTAGCTGTCGGCTAGCTCTAGGAGGTAGAGTTACTACTGTAGCTGTCAGCTAGCTGTAGGAAGTAGTTACTACTGTAGCTGTCAGCTAGCTCTAGGAGGTAGAGCTACTACTGTAGCTGTCAGCTAGCTCTAGGAAGTAGAGGAGTTACTGCTGTAGCTGTCAATCAGATCAGTCGCGGTCTAAATTGACTGTCGAGAGTTAGAATAGTAGAATACACAAGGTGGAATTTAGAAATGTGGTTGTGTATCAGCAGTTTTTCTCTTTTTATGTCAGTCACTCAATTAACCCATGTCAGCTAACATGTTTTAGATTGTTAAGTTAGCCTAGCGGCCAGCTATCTAAACTCAGTAATCATGGTCGAATTACCGGCCGGGGGGGCCCCCATTCATTTTGTTAGTCAGTCTCACTCAGATATCATTTTAAGAACTCCGAACAATTCTCCAACCTATACCAAATGGATGTGAGCACGCAGACCAAATGGATGGATGCAACTGTGGCCCCTGGTGATGAGTTCAGCTTTTTTGTGGCTCCCACCCACATCAAAGTTGCCCATCCCTGGTCTAGAAGGTGGAGGGTAAAAGCATTGCTGGCCAGTTTCTATTCTGAAGGTCTGAGTGATAGTGACTGACAGCTTCCCTGATGGGAGGGTTTGTCCCCCTGTCTGTGTCCACAGCAGATGGGCTAGCAGTGGTCCTCATGCTCCACACACACTGTGTTAGTGGAACAGCAGGCCCACTAGGACGTCAGTGTGTATGTGTACAGTTCAGGTGATTGTGTCCAAGGTTTGGCCAAGGATTGTTTGGTAGAAATCTAAAGCTACCCTGGAGAAGACAGCTTGCTGTTGAAACGTTAGCGAATAAATGATTGCATCGGAGCTGCAAGTGGCTTTTCATTTTCTTTTCCTGGAATCTGTAGCTAACAACCTTGTCTCATCTCCACCTTCCGGCCCTAGTGATTCTCTGGCGGTTACTTGTGGACTACGTGTTTTCTTCTACAGCACTAGACTTCAACGTTCTGAATAGCCTACCCCCCCGCAGGTCATATTTTGAGGGCAACATCTTGATTAATATATTGTCCACGTAATATTAATTCACCCATGGCCTTCAGACTGGACACAATAACACAGACTGATATCGGCTGCACGCTGATGCTTGTGTAACTGCCATTCAGAGCTGGCTGATGGTGATGCACGGTGGAGCTCCTCAGCATCTCTCGCTCTCTTTGTTCCTGTGTCCTTGGCTTTGTGTTCTATAATCCTCTGAGCAGCACAGCATGATCTTCAGCTGCCCCCTGGTGGTTCTAACAGATTACTACACAAAGTACTACACAAGTCAACTGCCCCCTGGTGGTTCAAACAGATTACTACACAAAGTACTACACAAGTCAGCTGCCCCCTGGTGGTTCTAACAGATTACTACACAAAGTACTACACAAGTCAACTGCCCCCTGGTGGTTCTAACAGATTACTACACAAGTCAACTGCCCCCTGGTGGTTCAAACAGATTACTACACAAAGTACTACACAAGTCAGCTGCCCCCTGGTGGTTCTAATAGAGTACTACTCAAAGTACTACTCGTGTACTACACAAACTATAGAGCAGGGGTCCCCAACAGGTCAATCGGGAACCACCAGTAGCTCGCATCCCACAAATGAGTAGCTCACCAAACAATTCTGAAAGTACATGCAATTTTTTTACGTTTTCCACTGCGAACTGTCAATCAAATCTCATAAGTATCAGACAGCGCAAGCTTCCAGCTTTTATCTAATCAACGCAACATTGACTTTATCCCACCCCCGGTTAGCCACTATTTGCTAAAAAACCAAACTTAACTCAAAATCTGCCAATTCATTTCCATAAATATTGCCCCTGTCTGTCCGTGATGCACACGTTTGTCTATCAGTCTGTCTATAGCCAGTTGATGTAGGTTGACCTTCTCAATTAAATGATAACTGCAAAGTAGGCTTACCTGGCAGAATTATATAATAAGTATACTGAACAAAAATGCAACATGCAACAATTACAAAGATTTTACTAAGTTACAGTTCATTTAAGGAAATCAGTCAATTGAAATAAATTCATTAGGCACTAATCTATGGATTTCACATAACTGGGAATACAGATATGCATCTGTTGGTCACAGATACCTTATAAAAAGATAGGGATTGTGGCCTGTGGAATGTTGTCCCACTCCTCTTCAATGGCTGTGTGAAGTTGCTTGATATTGGCGGGAACTGGAACACGCTGTCGTACACATCAATTCGGAGCATCCCAAACGTGCTCAATGGGTGACATGTCTGGTGAATATGCAGGCCATGGAAGAACTGGGACATTTTCAGTTTCCTGGAATTGTGTACAGATACCTGCGACATGGGGCCGTGCATTATCATGCTGAAACATGAGGTGATGGCAGTGGATGAATGGCACGACAATGGGTCTCAGGATCTCATCACAGTATCTCTGTGCATTCAAATTGCCATCAATAAAATGCAATTGTGTTCGTTGCCCATACCATAACTCCACCACCACCATGCAGCACTCCGTTCACAACATTGACATCAGCAAACCGCTCGCCAACACGACGCCATTCACGTGGTCTGCAGTTTGAGGCCAGTTGGGCATACTGCCAAATTCTCTAAAACGACATTGGCAGCGGCTTATGGTAGTGAAATTAACCTTCAATTGTCTGGCAACAGCTCTCGTGGGCATTCCTGCAGTCAGTATGCCAATTGCACGCTCCCTCAACTTGAGACATCTGTGGCATTGTGTTGTGTGACAAAACTGCACATTTTAGTGGCCTTTAATTGTCCCCAGCACAAGGTACACCTGTGTAATGATCATGCTGTTTAATCAGCTTCTTGATATGCCACACCTGTCAGGTGGATGGATTATCTTGGCGAAGGGGAAATGCTCTCTAACAGGGATGTAAACAAATTTGTACACAACATTGGAGAGAAATAAGCTTTTTGTGCGTATGGAACATTTCTGGGATCTTTTATTTCAGCTCATGAAACATGGGACCAACACTTTACATGTTGCATTTATATTTTTGTTCAGTGTTTATCATTTATCTATTATTTGAACTTTGCTATGAAATGAGCAGCAGTACAGAACCATCACTAGACCGGCACATTCCTCACACGTTAGACGAGCAATTAAAGGGCCAGATGCGCAATTAAAGGGGAATTACACTCAAATCTAAACGTGTTCGTTTTATTTAAGCTTTGACATGGACTCAGAACATCCAATTGCATATTTTCTCTATAAACAATTGTAATTTTGAGAGTGAAATATAAAAACGATCTAAAACCAGGAAATGTAAAACTGAGAAAACAACATAATTTGGGAATATATAAAACTCTGATTTTATAGGACCCCCTTAGAGTTGTTTATTAACCATTATTTGAACAGGTATATTGACAGAAAACACTGCACTACTTTCTCTTGTACGCTAAGGACCCAGGAGAGAAGAGAATGTGCCTATTTGAAAGCTCGAATGAGCTCGCAACATATTTCATTATTTTAAAGTAGCTTTCATGCTAGAAAAGGTTGGGGACCCCTGGTATAGAGTAGTCAGCTTTCCCCCTGGTGGTTCTAGCAGAGTACTACACAAAGAGACCCTTTTCCAGCACACGACACACTGACGTCATGCACAGATGTGTGCGACTCATGGCGGCAGTAAGATGCCATCGCCTTCTGCACCAATTCAACATAGCCTACATTTATGTTCTATTACTTCAAAACAAAATCACTTTCTTGGGTTCTCGTACACTTACAATTATGTTTTGTTTCTTGCTTAAAGATTATATTTGCTTGAAGATTATATTTGGTTGTGATCTTTGCAAAATAACTATTTTGGATGCAGCGGTTGTTAGCTAGAATGATGTAGGCTGTAACAAAAGCTAGCCAAAGATCCATTTTACTGGTTGAAGTGTTTTTTAAGTATAATGCAGTTGATTTGCGATGATGACACAAACATTATATTAAGCAGGACATTCATTCGAGCCTTAAAATCCAATTATAATCCAAAAGTAGTACGAAATGCACTCAAAAGCAACATGTTAGTAGAGGCTTTTGTTGCTGCCGTTCTATAAGAACTCCCTCCAACTTGCGCGCATCGGCCTCGTGCGGGCACTGTTTGCAAACACAGAAAGAGGTCTATAGAGCAGTCCTAGGGTAACCATCGGCACATCACAATAACCCTCTATATATAGCCTAATAGTTTAATGTATGTAGCATAAAGCAATATAAGTAGCTAATAAGATATTGTGTAATTCATGTGGTGGATCTGAATCATGTCAGTGGCTTCATCTCCTTTACCTGTTGTAATCTGAAAATACTGGACAGGGGGAAGCAATATTTTAGATGCCTGCCTAATGCCTATACTCAGTGGTGTAAAAATACATTAAAGTACTACTTAAGGAGTTTTTTGGAGTATCTGTACTTTACTTTAGTATTTATATTTTTGTCAACTTTTACTTCACTACATTCCTAAAGAAAATAAAGTACTTTTTACTCCATACATTTTCCCTGACAGCCAAAAGTATTCGTTACATTTTGACAGGAAATTGGTCCAATTCACACACTTATCATGAGAACATCCCTGATCATCCCTACTGCCTCTGCTCTGACGGACTCACTAAACACATGCTTCGTTTGTAAATTGTCTGAGTGTTGGAATGTGCCCCCTGACTATCCGTCAATAAAAAAAAGAAAATTGTGCCGTCTGCTTTGCTTAATATACAGAATTTTAAACCAAAGACTTTTACTCAAGTAGTATTTTACTGGATGACTTTCACTAGGAGACTAGTGATGAGGCTCCACCACTAGGAGACTGTAGTGATGAGGCACTACCACTAGGAGACTGTAGTGATGAGGCTCCACCACTAGGAGACTGTAGTGATGAGGCACTACCACTAGGAGACTGTAGTGACGAGGCTCCGCCACTAGGAGACTGTAGTGATGAGGCACTACCACTAGGAGACTAGTGACGAGGCTCCGCCACTAGGAGACTGTAGTGATGAGGCACTACCACTAGGAGACTGTAGTGATGAGGCTCCGCCACTAGGAGACTGTAGTGATGAGGCACTACCACTAGGAGACTGTAGTGACGAGGCTCCGCCACTAGGAGACTGTAGTGATGAGGCACTACCACTAGGAGACTAGTGACGAGGCTCCGCCACTAGGAGACTGTAGTGATGAGGCACTACCACTAGGAGACTGTAGTGATGAGGCTCCGCCACTAGGAGACTGTAGTGATGAGGCACTACCACTAGGAGACTGTAGTGACGAGGCTCCACCACTAGGAGACTGTAGTGATGAGGCTCCACCACTAGGAGACTGTAGTGATGAGGCTCCACCACTAGGAGACTGTAGTGATGAGGGTCTACAACTAGGAGACTGTAGTGATGAGGCACTACCACTAGGAGACTGTAGTGATGAGGCACTACCACTAGGAGACTGTAGTGACGAGGCTCCGCCACTAGGAGACTGTAGTGACGAGGCTCCGCCACTAGGAGACTAGTGACGAGGCTCCGCCACTAGGAGACTGTAGTGACGAGGCTCCGCCACTAGGAGACTGTAGTGACGAGGCTCCGCCACTAGGAGACTGTAGTGACGAGGCTCCGCCACTAGGAGACTGTAGTGACGAGGCTCCGCCACTAGGAGACTGTAGTGACGAGGCTCCGCCACTAGGAGACTGTAGTGACGAGGCTCCGCCACTAGGAGACTGTAGTGACGAGGCTCCGCCACTAGGAGACTGTAGTGACGAGGCTCCGCCACTAGGAGACTGTAGTGACGAGGCTCCGCCACTAGGAGACTGTAGTGACGAGGCACTGCCACTAGGAGACTGTAGTGACGAGGCTCCGCCACTAGGAGACTGTAGTGACGAGGCTCCGCCACTAGGAGACTGTAGTGATGAGGTTTTACCACTAGGAGACTGTAGTGATGAGGCTCCACCACTAGGAGGAGACATTGACTAGTCATACTCTGACTGGATTGCATTCTATTGCAGTGTTCATTTTGGCACTATTTTTTTTTAATTTACTCTAGTTGTAGTCAAAATGACAAAAACAGTGGGCCATTTTAGTCAACTAAATGCCCTTTCATTTTAGTCACATCAAACTTGTGTTGCCTCATTAAACTATAGTAAACATAAATCACTGACTTTTATGTGCACAACCACACACAGCCTTGTCCTACCAACATATTTGAAGATAGAAATTCTGCTAATAGACCTAACGTTATTCCTTATTCAACATGTCAGAGGCATGTTTGTTCTACATACCATATGTCTATCTGAACGTTCCAAAACGTTGCATGCTGCTGAATGCAGGTTGTTAGCAATAGCTAGTTAATGAGGTAACATGACTGAACAAGGTCTGCAAGTAGCCTAGTTTTAGAGCGGACCACAATATGCTTCATGAATGGACGATAGAAAGAAACAAAACATAGAGCCAGTGGGTTATTATGGGTCATTATGGGTAACATTATGCGTAATATTATGGGTAATATTATGGGTAATAGTTGGGGTCATTATGGGTAATATCATTGGTCGTTATGGGTAATATTATGGGGTCATTATGGGTAATAGTTGGGGTCATTATGGGTAATAGTTGGGGTCATTATGGGTCGTTTCTGAAAAGCTCTCAATCTCTCCAAAATCTCTTGTCCAGTCCATTTAGTAGTCTGATTTTAGTCACAGAGATGATTTTGTCTCGTTTTAGTCAACAGAAATAATTTTCATTTAGTTTGTTTTTTCTGGGTCTATTTAGTCAGTTAAAGTCTCGTCAATTGCCACTGAAAAATAGGTGTTTCACAAATATTTTTGTCATTATTGTTGTTGTTGATGAAATGAACACTGCTAAGGTACTACATTAGGACTGAGAGGAAGGATGTGTTACTCTGTCTTGGCCGCTGGAACTATGTTTCATCTCTCTCTTTCTGTGTGTGTGTGTGTGTGTGTGTGTGTGTGTGTGTGTGTGTGTGTGTGTGTGTGTGTGTGTGTGTGTGTGTGTGTGTGTGTAGGATACACTACAGCGGGTACTCCGTATAAAGTGCCCCCCACCCAGACGAACGGAGCTCCCCCGCCCTACTCCCCCTCCCCCAACCCCTACCAAACAGCCATGTACCCCATCAGAAGTGCCTACCCCCAGCAGAGCATGCAGAACCTGCAGAGCATGCAGAACCTGCAGAACTTATATGCACAGGTAAGCACACATACCCTTCACACACACACACACCCTACTCCTACCCTCAGCAGCTTCTATACAAACACACACACACACCTATATACAATCCTAACCTCAGCATACACACACACACCCTACTCCCTCAACATCTACCCTCAGTAGAACCTTTATGTACTGATAAGCACACACACACACACCCTAACCTCTCTCTCTGTCTCCCTGTAGGCAGCAGCGTATTATGGCCAGCCAGTGTATGCGGCCCAGCCCTATGTAAATCAACACACTACTCACATGCACACACACATCAACACACACAGACACACACTACCACAGACACACTCTAACCTCTGCCTCTGTGTCTGTAGGCGTATTACACCCAGCCTGTGTATGCTGCTCAGCCTCAGCCACATGTAATCCACCACACCACAGTGGTTCAGCCAAACAGCATGCCCTCAGCCCTCTACCCCGCCCCGGTCCAAGCCCCTAGAAACAACGGAATGGCTGCCATGGGGATGGTTGCCGGGACCACCATGGCTATGAGTGCAGGTAGGACGGATGACTGAGGAAGCTGATGTGGCTACGTCATGTTGACATCACGTGAACATGAAATATATTTTCATATTAAACACCTTTTTTAACATTTTCTATTTCATTTCCAATGCAAAATGGGTTATTCTTATGCTAAAATGATTGTGTTTTTGGTTTAAGTTGTATTAGTTTGGTCTGCGTCATATAGACCCTAATGTTACGGTCAAAACAATAGTGAGAAAATGACATGTTACACTGATGATGTGTGTGGTCCTGTAGGAACCCTGTTGACCACGCCTCAGCACGCTCAGCTGGGTGCTCACCAACACGTCACCATGCCACAGTACCGGCCCCAGGGCACACCTGGTTACAGCTATGTCCCTCCCCACTGGTAGACACCGCCCCCGAGAGGTAAGTCATCCTAGAATTCCAAATGTCCACATTCCACTCTCAATCAATCCAATGTCTTCTCGCTCTTTCTCTGTGTCTATCTCTGTCGTTTCAGATCTCGGTTTCTCTGTGTGTGTCTCTGTCGTTTCAGATCTCTGTTTCTCTGTGTCTGTCTCTGTCATTTCAGATCTCTGTTTCTCTGTGTCTATCTCTGTCGTTTCAGATCTCTGTTTCTCTGTGTCTGTCTCTGTCGTTTCAGATCTCTGTTTCTCTGTCTGTCTCTGTCATTTCAGATCTCTGTGTCTATCTCTGTCATTTCAGATCTCTGTTTCTCTGTGTCTATCTCTGTTATTTCAGATCTCTGTTTCTCTGTGTCTGTCTCTGTCATTTCAGATCTCTGTTTCTCTGTGTCTGTCTCTGTCATATCAGATCTCTGTTTCTCTGTCTGTCTCTGTCATTTCAGATCTCTGTTTCTCTGTGTCTGTCTCTGTCATTTCAGATCTCTGTTTCTCTGTGTCTGTCTCTGTCATTTCAGATCTCTGTTTCTCTGTGTCTGTCTCTGTCATTTCAGATCTCTGTTTCTCTGTGTCTGTCTCTGTCATATCAGATCTCTGTTTCTCTGTCTGTCTCTGTCATATCAGATCTCTGTTTCTCTGTCTGTCTCTGTCATTTCAGATCTCTGTTTCTCTGTGTCTGTCTCTGTCATATCAGATCTCTGTTTCTCTGTCTGTCTCTGTCATATCAGATCTCTGTTTCTCTGTCTGTCTCTGTCATTTCAGATCTCTGTTTCTCTGTGTCTGTCTCTGTCATTTCAGATCTGGAGTCCAACGTATGCAACTACTCCAGTCTTACACGGGCTTCTTATGGTCACCACGGCAACCTCACATCTGTCTGCAACAACAAAACTAAAGAGCAACGGACACTTGCTGCATTCTGTAGTGTTTTATAAAAGCTGCTTTTTTAAATTCTTTTTTTACACAACGATTCTTTTCTTCTCCTTTGATTTGCCAATATGTCATTGCATTGTTTTCTTTTGTTTGTTTTATTTATTTCTTTTTTTAAATATTTTTTTTTGTTGTATTTTTTACATCATTTCAGTTTTTCCATTGTCATTGGAACTCCAGAGTGATTGACCAATCATGGGTGTCTGTTGCTCTGCTTGTGGTCCGTGTTCTGTTGGTGTGTTCCAGTTCCAATGGTGGGAATGTACTGGACACTTCCTCCACCACCATCATCACGCCATCATCAATTTATGCTGCCAAATTTTCTACCGATTAGATGTCAGCACAGGGTTTCGATTTCATTCATTTCTATTTGTTTTAATCCCTTCATTTTCCTTTCCAACAAAGCACTGTCTTGGAACAGCATACCTCTTGTTTTTGTCTTTGTTCATATCCTCTGTTCTACTTCTCCTTCTGATCTTCAGTTCATCTTCCACTTCTGATAACAAGGGTTGTCTTCCAGCTTCTAGGTGTTTCTTAGATCCGCTATCTGACTGGATCCGCTGCCTGACTAGATCTGTAACGACTAGATCTGCTGTGTGGCTGTAAAGAGGTGGTCACAGTACTTACCAGTTACTGAATTCATCTCAAGATAGAGGCCATTTAAACTGATAAATTATAAAATGTGAATATATTTATATAGCTGTGTGTACAGGATGTGTGGTCATGCACACAGTCACCCACATACACACACACATAAATACACACAAAGTCATACTTAAAGCAGGATCACTTAATGTCAATCAAATAACCATACATGGATTCAAACGTGTGCCAACACAGTTAAACACACACATACATACGCCCTCTCTCTCACACACACACACACACACACACACACACACACACACACACACACACACACAGTACATTAGACCACCACTCAGACTGATTGTTTATTGAGGAACATGTTTAGGAGTTAAAGGGATGTGGAAGCACTTGGCAGGGTGACGTGGCAGAGGAGGGGGAGTGGGGGGTCAGGAAGGGGGAGTGGAGGGTCAGGAGGGGGAGTGGGGGGTCAGGAGGGGGAGTGGGGGGTCAGGAGGGGGAGTGGGGGGTCAGGAAGGGGAGTGGAGGGTCAGGAGGGGGAGTGGGGGGTCAGGAAGGGGGAGTGGAGGGTCAGGAGGGGGAGTGGGGGTCAGGAGGGGGAGTGGGGGGTCAGGAGGGGGAGTGGGGGGTCAGGAGGGGGAGAGGGGGGTCAGGCGGGGGAGAGGAGGGTCAGGAGGGGGAGTGGGGGGTCAGGAGGGGGAGTGGGGGGTCAGGAGGGGGAGAGGAGGGTCAGGAGGGGGAGAGGAGGGGAGTGGAGGGTCAGGAGGGGGAGAGGAGGGTCGAGAGGGGGGTCAGGCGGGGGAGAGGAGGGTCAGGAGGGGGAGTGGGGGGTCAGGAGGGGGAGAGGAGGGGAGTGGAGGGTCAGGAGGGGGAGAGGAGGGGTCAGGAGGGGGAGTGGGGGGTCAGGAGGGGGAGTGGGGGGTCAGGAGGGGGAGTGGAGGGTCGGGAGGGGGAGTGGAGGGTCGGGAGGGGGAGAGGAGGGTCGGGAGGGGGAGAGGAGAGCGCAGCAGGGAACAGTGTGTATACCATGTTTCAGGGTATAGATTAGTATGAATCACAGTTAGCATCTGTGGGGCACGGGTCATTACAAAGCATTTACAGTGTATCAAAGTAGATCAAGTCGTTAATTGCAATAATAAGATAAAATGCCTCGTTATACGGTTACCGCACAGTAATTATTTTATAGTCATTTAGAATTAAAATCATTTTTAAATTGTTATTCTGGTAATCCTTAAATCTGGATTACGGGCTGTGTATCCAGCCTCAATCCATTTGAATCACTGTTACTGTATTCTGAGGTGGCAGCAGTACATATCAGAGTTCACTGTTACTGTATTCTGAGGTGGCAGCAGTACATATCAGAGTTATTGTAATAATCTCACGAGGAAGCGTTGCACAATAAAAAATAAAAAAACCTGACAACAATAATTTCTACTAGGTACCAGGTAGCTAGGCTTTGTAGTGAAACAGAGAGGCAGTTTGAACCGTCATTTAAGAAAACAAACCAATAGATATCAAGCGTTCAGTAAGGTTTCCTTAGTCCTGATAATGTTTGTACTAGTTAGTATAAATATCAACAAAAGAAAATGGCTTATTGTTCCTGAGCATTTATTTAATCAACCACTGTTTCATATTGAGGTTAAGAAAAAGATGGCGTGTTTTTCCTTCCGTGGTCTTCTGAGCATAAGGATGGTTCATATTCAGGTGTAGTGTAGCATGGAGCATCATGCATCACAATGCAGTCTATTTATACACTGAGTGGTTGTGTGTTACTGCAAAGCAACATGAAGATATCCACCACCTTTAGAATCTAAAACCAGAGGGTGTGAAGGAAGGAAGGAGGGTGAGAGAAATCAGACATTGCTGTCTATCACTGTGGTGATGTATTTTAGTAACTGTTGTTTATTCCAGACATGATCTGTCTGAAAATCTGTTCCTCAATTCAAGTCTAATAATTCGTTACTTAATGACCTCCACATCCTGCCATCGGGGTTGGAACTGGTCTGATTCTCTCTCTCTCTTCCTCAATTTTACTCTCTGTGGCTCTGTGTTCCAGCTCTCCCCCTCTCTCTGTGGCTCTGTTCCAGCTCTCTCTCTCTCTCTCTCTCTCTCTCTCTCTCTCTCTCTCTCTCTCTCTCTCTCTCTCTCTCTCTCTCTCTCTCTCTCTCTGTGGCTCTGTGTTCCAGCTCTCCCCCTCTCTCTGTGGCTCTGTGTTCCAGCTCTCCCCCTCTCTCTGTGGCTCTGTGTTCCAGCTCTCTCTCTCTCTCTCTCTCTCTCTCTCTGGCTCTGTGTTCCAGCTCTCCCCCTCTCTCTGTGGCTCTGTGTTCCAGCTCTCCCCCTCTCTCTCTCTCTCTCTCTCTCTCTCTCTCTCTCTCTCTCTGTGGCTCTGTGTTCCAGCTCTCTCTCTCTCTCTCTCTCTCTCTCTCTCTCTCTCTGTGGCTCTGTTCCAGCTCTCTCTCTCTCTGTGGCATTGTTCCAGCTCTCTCTCTCTCTCTGTGGCTCTGTTCCAGCTCTCCCCCTCTCTCTGTGGCTCTGTTCCAGCTCTCCCCCTCTCTCTCTCTCTCTCTCTCTCTCTCTCTCTCTGTGGCTCTGTGTTCCAGCTCTCCCCCTCTCTCTGTGGCTCTGTGTTCCAGCTCTCCCCCTCTCTCTCTCTCTCTCTCTCTCTCTCTGTGGCTCTGTGTTCCAGCTCTCCCCCTCTCTCTGTGGCTCTGTTCCAGCTCTCTCTCTCTCTCTCTCTCTCTCTGTGGCTCTGTGTTCCAGCTCTCCCCCTCTCTCTGTGGCTCTGTTCCAGCTCTCTCTCTCTCTCTCTCTCTCTCTCTCTCTCTCTGTGGCTCTGTGTTCCAGCTCTCCCCCTCTCTCTGTGGCTCTGTTCCAGCTCTCCCCCTCTCTCTGTGGCTCTGTGTTCCAGCTCTCCCCCTCTCTCTGTGGCTCTGTGTTCCAGCTCTCCCCCTCTCTCTGTGGCTCTGTTCCAGCTCTCTCTCTCTCTCTCTCTCTCTCTCTCTCTCTGTGGCTCTGTGTTCCAGCTCTCCCCCTCTCTCTGTGGCTCTGTTCCAGCTCTCTCTCTCTCTCTCTCTCTCTCTCTCTCTCTCTCTCTCTCTCTCTCTCTCTCTCTCTCTCTCTCTCTCTCTCTGGCTCTGTGTTCCAGCTCTCCCCCTCTCTCTGTGGCTCTGTTCCAGCTCTCTCTCTCTCTCTCTCTCTCTCTCTCTCTCTCTCTCTCTCTCTCTCTGTGGCTCTGTGTTCCAGCTCTCCCCCTCTCTCTGTGGCGCTCTCTCTCTCTCTGGCTCTGTGTTCCAGCTCTCTCCCCTCTGGCTCTCTGGCTCTGTGTTCCAGCTTTCTCCCCTCTCTCTCTCTGTGGCTCTGTTCCAGCTCTCTCTCTCCTCTTTCTCTCTGTGGCTCTGTGTTCCAGCTCTCTCTCTCTCTCTCTCTCTCTCTCTCTGTCTCTCTCTCTCTCTCTGTGTGTCTCTCTCTCTCTCTCTGTCTCTCTCTCTGTGGCTCTGTTTTCCAGCTTTCTCTCCCCCCCTTCTTCTTCTCCCTCTCTCACCCCCCTTAAGCGTTGGTACCTCTTCATAACAGAGATAAAGTGATGATCCAGGTCATGAGAAGTAAAGTGTAATGGCAGACAGACTGGAACCATGTAGATGACAGTAAGCAGGACTGTCTCCTGTAATACAATCTAATCCTATCTGAGGTTGGACTCTGGATGTGGGGTCACTACCCCACCAGAGTCTGGTGCCCAGTCTGACATCAACCTCTACCTCCACACATCATGTTGATCTGAGACGTTTGGATGTGTTGAAGCAAGATGGTTGTTCAACTCTACTGAACCTTCCAGAAGGCTACTGTAGGTGGAGCTATTACCATGTTGCTTAAACCCATCTGATGCTTTAAAAGCAACTAAAAAGGGGATCATTTTGGAACGGGCAAAGGAATTCCCTCCAGTATTCTACACCTCAGCCTAAAATAGGAAACAGAATATGTTGGACTTCCTGAGCCATGTAAAGTTGAGCGCTTTTTACCATAAGTGTTATTTAAGGTTTAACTGCAATTTGGTGTTTATTATTCATACATAGAGCACAAGTCTGAGGGTCCGCTATCCCACACACTCTGAGGGGGCTTGTTTCTGACTTTCTCGCTCACACTTGTTTGCATGCCTGTGTTTTGGATGGGAGTGATGTAATGAATAGGGTCCGGGCCAGTTCCATTTCAACGCTGTCATTTCAGGAAGGGAACTGAATTTCAGCTCATTCTGAGTGGAAATGGAATTGACCCCAGCCCTGATTAACATTTAACTGCAGAGCTCAACGGAGGATATATTTGAAGGTATTTTTACTCATACGCTATCAACTTATGAGTCCTTCGCCTTTTGTATCATTCCATCTCTGAATACGTTTTTTAAAAAAATGTGAAAGAAGTTAAAGATCCTTTAAAGATGTTAAAAGATTATTTGTTGTTGATGTTTTTGTGTATTTTGCTCTTCATTTCTTCACAACTATGTCAAATCAAGATGGTGTTTGTATGTTTAAATACCCACTCAAACATCCACCTCTCCCCCACTTCTCTCTCTTTCTTTTGCCTCTGTGGTCATGTCTTAGCAGTTTCCTCAAATTAAAACACTACTATTCAAGGAATAGTGCGCTTATTTTTGTGTTTTTTCCTCAATGTTCTGCAGTTTTTTATTTCACTTGTTGGAGATTTCTAAAATAATAATTTGAACAGTAAATGTGGTGCAAAAAGTGGAAATTCCTCGTCTTCCAAAATACTTTTATCCCTGGAGCGAGTTTAGGAACAACCCCCTTGAAGTTTTGTACCCAGTTTGCACAAACAATGGTAACATTACCATACCGTTGTGGCAAACCATGGCTCAACGTTGCGTGAACTGAATTGTATGTTAGCTATTGGTCCAGTGTTGCGGACCCATGTCAGGCTTGTGATATGAAGTGTAAATCTGTTTTTAATTTCTTTTTTTATGTTTTTGTTAATTTTTTGTTTTTATTTTTTGAAGATCAGTTAGTGATCTTCGTACCATAACTAAGCCAAGTTTGTTATTGTATAATATTTACTGTAAGATGTAGAACATTGAATAACTATTAAAATATTCCTATAAAAGGAATTTTGTCTTTTGTCAAGTTTTTCTTTCCATGAAATATAGTAGAAGTGGGTGTGTACTAGAAGCAGTGGTATGACTAACACAAGCAGTAGTGATGGGTGGACAGGGAAGTGGCTAGGTACTGTAAGGTGTGGTTACATTACAGCTGCTTTAAGTAATAGTAGTGGTAGGTGGGTGAATTCGTAGCCTCTGACTATTGTGATGGGTTAAGCCTACAGATTTCATTAAGGTCCAATTGCACACATGGTAGAGGTCTTGCTGCTGATCCTACAGACCATGAAAGTGTGTGTGTGTGTGTGTGTGTGTGTGTGTGGGTGTAACCTATTGAGAAAGAGATGTCGGTCTTTCACTTCTAGCAATAAACACCACTCCCTATGCAAACACACACACTGATGGCACAATCGGGGAGCCCAGCAAACAGAGAGTTGCAGTAGTCCAGATGGGATATGCCAAGCGCCTAGATTAGGACAAGATGATCAGGCCCTGCTGAACCCCAGGGTTCTGTGTCAGTGCTGTCATCATCCACAGACTGATGGAGGAGTGAAGCTGAGAGTCCAGAGTGATAGGGTGAAGTTGAGAGTCCAGACTAATGGAGGAGTGAAGCTGAGAGCCCAGACTGATGGAGGAGTGAAGCTGAGAGCCCAGACTGATGGAGGAGTGAAGCTGAGAGCCCAGACTGATGAGGTGAAGCTGAGAGCCCAGACTGATGGAGGAGTGAAGCTGAGAGCCCAGACTGATGGAGGAGTGAAGCTGAGAGCCCAGACTGATGGAGGAGTGAAGCTGAGAGTCCAGACTGATGGAGGAGTGAAGCTGAGAGTCCAGACTGATGGAGGAGTGAAACTGAGAGTCCAGACTGATGGAGGAGTGAAACTGAGAGTCCAGACTGATGGAGGAGTGAAGCTGAGAGTCCAGACTGATGGAGGAGTGAAGCTGAGAGCCCAGACTGATGGAGGAGTGAAGCTGAGAGTCCAGACTGATGGAGGAGTGAAGCTGAGAGTCCAGACTGATGGAGGAGTGAAGCTGAGAGTCCAGACCGCTGGAGGAGTGAAGCTGAGAGCCCAGACTGATAGGGTGAAGCTGAGAGCCCAGACTGATGGGGTGAAGCTGAGAGCCCAGACTGATGGAGGAGTGAAGCTGAGAGTCCAGACTGATGGAGTGAAGCTGAGAGCCCAGACTGATGGAGTGAAGTAGATAGCTAGTAGATCATAATGACCATAGCGTTTCCAGACCTGGCTAGTAGATAATAATCACCATAGAGATTCTGTAGGTTATTATTCATGTCTAATGGTGATGACCATAAAATATATCTATGGTAATAAAGATTGCTTTGTCTACAGCTGGCTATCTGTCCATCCTCCCCTAATGTCTGGTGCAGTACAGCTGGCTATCTGTCCATCCTCTCCTAGGGTCTGGGGCAGTACAGCTGGCTATCTGTCCGTCCTCCCCTAATGTCTGGGGCAGTACAGCTGGCTATCTGTCCATCCTCCCCTAATGTCTGGGGCAGTACAGCTGGCTATCTGTCCATCTTCCCCTAATGTCTGGGGCAGTACAGCTGGCTCTGTCTCCATCCTCTCCTAGGATCTGGGGCAGTACAGCTGGCTCTGTCTCCATCCTCCATTAATGTCTGGGGCAGTACAGCTGGCTCTGTCTCCATCCTCCATTAATGTCTGGGGCAGTACAGCTGGCTATCTGTCCATCCTCTCCTAATGTCTGGGGCAGTACAGCTGGCTATCTGTCTCCATCCTCTCCTAATGTCTGGGGCAGTACAGCTGGCTCTGTCTCCATCCTCTCCTAATGTCTGGGGCAGTACAGCTGTCTATCTGTCCATCCTCTCCTAGGATCTGGGGCAGTACAGCTGGCTATCTGTTCATCCTCTCCCAATGTCTGGGGCAGTACAACTGGCTCTGTCTCCATCCTCCCCTAATGTCTGGGGCAGTACAGCTGGCTATCTGTCTCCATCCTCCCCTAATGTCTGGGGCAGTACAGCTGGCTATCTGTCTCCATCTTCCCCTAATGTCTGGGGCAGTACAGCTGGCTATCTGTCCATCCTCTCCTAATGTCTGGGGCAGTACAGCTGGCTATCTGTCCGTCCTCCCCTAATGTCTGGGGCAGTACAGCTGGCTATCTGTCCATCCTCCCCTAATGTCTGGGGCAGTACAGCTGGCTATCTGTCTCCATCTTCCCCTAATGTCTGGGGCAGTACAGCTGGCTATCTGTCCATCCTCCCCTAATGTCTGGGGCAGTACAGCTGGCTCTGTCTCCATCCTCTCCTAGGATCTGGGGCAGTACAGCTGGCTCTGTCTCCATCCTCCCCTAATGTCTGGGGCAGTACAGCTGGCTATCTGTCTCCATCCTCCCCTAATGTCTGGGGCAGTACAGCTGGCTATCTGTCTCCATCCTCTCCTAATGTCTGGGGCAGTACAGCTGGCTCTGTCTCCATCCTCCCCTAATGTCTGGGGCAGTACAGCTGGCTCTGTCTCCATCCTCCTCTATGGTCTGGGGCAGTACAGCTGGCTCTGTCTCCATCCTCCCCTAATGTCTGGGGCAGTACAGCTGGCTATCTGTCCATCCTCTCCTAATGTCTGGGGCAGTACAGCTGGCTATCTATCCATCCTCTCCTATGGTCTGGGGCAGTACAGCTGGCTATCTGTCCATCCTCCCCTAATGTCTGGGGCAGTACAGCTGGCTCTGTCTCCATCCTCCATTAATGTCTGGGGCAGTACAGCTGGCTCTGTCTCCATCCTCCATTAATGTCTGGGGCAGTACAGCTGGCTATCTATCCATCCTCCCCTAATGTCTGGGGCAGTACAGCTGGCTATCTATCAATCCTCCATTAATGTCTGGGGCAGTACAGCTGGCTATCTGTCCATCCTCCCCTAATGTCTGGGGCAGTACAGCTGGCTATCTCTCCATCCTCCATTAATGTCTGGGGCAGTACAGCTGGCTATCTCTCCATCCTCCATTAATGTCTGGGGCAGTACAGCTGGCTCTGTCTCCATCTTCTTCTAGGATCTGGGGCAGTACAGCTGGCTCTGTCTCCATCTTCTTCTAGGATCCATCTTCTTCTAGGATCTGGGGCAGTACAGCTGGCTATCTGTCCATCCTCCATTAATGTCTGGGGCAGTACAGCTGGCAACCACTGTGTAAATAGTAATCACCCACTGTACTGGTGGGGGTGGGATCCTCCATGAACCTGTCAGTGATTGTTATCTTATGCTAATGTTCTTTCTGTAGCTAGTTCTCAATAATGTATGTGGGTAGTTAAAGGTTTAAAAAAAAACAGAAGGATGTCACATTGTGCATGATAGCGTAGATACATACCTGCCAGGTACTTTCACCCTGTCATCATAACACCATTCAGAGTCAGTGAAGTGTTCCCCTGCATCCCTGACAAAACACATCACTACACACACCACTACACACACCTGTTTGACTAGCTGTCACATTAATGATCACACACTGGTAAATAGCTGACATGCAGTAGTTATACAGCTCCAGGCCTGAGGGTGTTAGAAGAAGTCAGTTGGAACATGGTTACTGTGGAAAAACTGGTATAAATCCCAGCACTCACACCCTGTAGGAGAGAAATGGTTACGGCAATCCCTGCATGTACAGTACTAACCAGGTATACAGTACATTATGTAATACCGGTTCTGAAGGATCCCATGACCCCAGGACCCATTCCACCATGATAAATTGTCATGACAATGAGCTGTTATAATGTAATGGATAAGGGCTAGTTTTGTCTTGGTCAGGTAATGTGTTAAATGTTATGGTATCTGTAATGTAACTTTTCAAATTTTTACATTTACATTTTAGGCACTTAGCAGACGCTCTTATCCAAAGTGACGTACAGTTAGTAAATTCATCTTAACCTCTACAGGATCAGTGTTTCCCCCCCCGCAGGACAATTGAGCTAACGTGTGCTAATGTGATTAGCATGACGTTGTAAATAACAAGAACATTTCCCAGGACATAGGCATGTCTTATATGGGCAGAAAGCTTAAATTCTTGTTAATTTAACTGCACTATCCAATTTACAGTAGCTATTACAATGAAAAAATATCATGGTATTGTTTGAGGAGAGTCCACAAGAAAAAACTTTTATCATAGCAACTGGTTTGATATATTCACCTCTGAAGGTAATTTGTGTCCTTACATTCAGTAACCTTGCTCTGATTTGTCATCCTGAGGGTCCCAGAGATAAAATGTAGCATAGTTATGTTTGATAAAATCATATTTTTTTATTCAAATGTAGGACCCCCCCTCATCTACCTGTGTGAAGGTTAGTGTCTTTTCTGTAGGGAAGCTAATTATTCATAATTGATGACATTCCTGGGAGTGTGTAAACGTTATTTTTTTATTAACATTATCATTTTTGTATGATCTCTATAGTCATGTACTTGAAAATGTATCAACTGACCAATTTGGCACATTTGGGCAGACTTGATACAAATTTTGAACAGTAATGCAATGGTTCATCGGATCAGTCTAAAACTTTGCACATACACTGCTGTGGCCAAAATCTAAATCTAAATTGCGCCTAGACTCCTAAGCGATATACTGACCTTTCTCTTGCATTTCTAAGATGATGGAACAAAGAAAATCCTAGAAAACTCATGTTTTTTTCTTTGTATAACCGTTTACCAGATCAAATGTGTTATATTCTCCTACATGAATTTCCCATTTCCACAAACTTCAAAGTGTTTCCTTTCTAATAGTACCAACAATATGCATACCCTTGCTTCAGGTCCTGAGCTATAGGCAGTTAAATTTGGGTGTAATTTTAGGCAAAAATTGAAAAAAAAAGGTCTGATCCTTAAGATAGTCATAGTAAGGACATTTTTCCACTCGAAGGGCAAGTTTTCTTTTTATTTCTTCTTATGATTTATTTATTTGTGGGGTGGGTGAGGAGGGGGTGTGAGGGGGGTCTTGTAGGATTACTTAAGATACTCAATTCCTTTTTCAGTAAACTGGAACACAAAGCAGGCAGCAGGTCCTTAGAACTTCTTGTTTTCATTCTGACTAACAGTCATTATTGCTCAAGCAACATTGGGCGATATTGCATTCTTCAACACACACACACACTTGATGCAAGGCAGTTATTGCACAAAATAAATCCATTTCAGAACCCAGACTCATTGAGTTGATTTTTAACCATCTCTATCAAGGTGTTTTCCCATAACTCACGCTATGCCAGACTTCACATGATGCCATTGTTGGTGCAAAACATTCAATAAAAAATATGCTGTATATATTTATGTATTCATTTGTTTGTTTATTTATTTATTTATTATTCCTTCATTAATTTATCAGACATGAAATGGGCATTTTATTCAAACATTATGTAATTTGACGCAGAATGGTGTTAATTGAGGACATAGGTTAAACCATATTTCAGTTGAGGACATATTGTTTTCAAGGCCACCAGATCCTGAACAGCGGGCAGGCTGCAGTATTGACAGATTCAATAAAAAGGCATAACAAGTTGAGACAGAGCAGGGCGTTTCATTATTTAGAGTTTTTTTCCCTCTGGAGAGAACAGGATGAAGAATATCCATCATTGTTGACCAGCATATCCTGTACTGTAAATGTACTGCATTATACTGGCAGCAGAATGACTGCAGTGCAATCTACAGCATTAACGTTGTAAAATACATTTCTGATATTTTACTGTGTCACAGGTGAGGCCCCAACAGAAGGCCCTCCCCCTCCTTACGCGCGAACCCTCGTCTCTAATCCGGCGAGAACGATGGCGCGTGTACGGTAAACATACGCATTCACCGGGAGAATATGATACAAGCAGAGCACAGCTGTGTGAAGCTAGCCACTATAAGGATTAGACACAACAGTGGAATTTTCTGTTGGCCTTTAAAATAAAAGTTACGCATTGAAACTGATCCAAACACATACAAATAGTGGAATAATGCCATATTTGGACTAGATTATGCTTAACAAGGTCGGAATGTTTTTATATCACTTACAAAAAAAATACAATAATTAATTATTCGACAATAAACAGTAATTGCATTTTCTCCCCAGTCCCTAAACGTCTTGAAAGAAGATGACAGAAAACACTTTGAAGCAGGAAGCAACAGGAAGCAACAGGTCAATAAAAAAGTGGTCAGATGAAGCAGATGCTAAACTACAGGACTGTTTTGCAAGCACAGACTGGAATATGTTCCGGGATTCTTCCGATGGCATTGAGGAGTACACCCCATCAGTAACTGGCTTCATCAATAAGTGCATCGATGACGTCATTTCCACAGTGACTGTACGTACATACAGCTGAAATCGGAAGTTTACATACACCTTAGCCAAATAAATGTAAACTCAGTTTTTCACAATTCCTGACATTTAATCATAGTAAAAAAGTCTCTGTCTTAGGTCAGTTAGGTTCACCACTTTATTTTAAGAATGTGAAATGTCAGAATAATAGTAGAGAGAATGATTTATTTCAGCTTTTATTTCTTTCATAACATTCCCAGTGGGTCAGAAGTTTACATACACTCAATTAGTATTTGGTAGCATTGCCTTTAAATTGTTTAACTTGAGTCAAACTTTTCGGGTAGCCTTCCACAAGCTTCCCACAATAAGTTGGGTGAATCTTGGCCCATCCCTCCTGACAGAGCTGGTGTAACTGAGTCAGGTTTGTAGGCCTCCTTGCTCACACATGCTTTTTCAGTTCTGCCCACAAATTTTCTATAGGATTGAGGTCAGGGCTTTGTGATGGCCACTCCAATACCTTGACTTTGTTGTCCTTAAGCCATTTTGCCACAACTTTGGAAGTATGCTTGGGGTCATTGCCCATTTGGAAGACTCATTTGCGACCAAGCTTTAACTTCCTGACTGATGTCTTGAGATGTTGCTTCAATATATCCACATAATTTTCCTCCAAACATAACGATGGTCATTATGGCCAAACAGTTCTATTTTTCTTTCATCAGACCACAGGACATTTCTCCAAAAAGTACGATCTTTGTCCCCATGTGCAGTCGCAAACCGTAGTCTGGCTTTTTTTTATGGCGGTTTTGGAGCAGTGGCTTCTTTCTTGCTGAGCGGCCTTTCAGGTTATGTCGATATAGGACTCGTTTTACTGTGGATACAGATACTTTTGTACCTGTTTTCTCCAGCATCTTCACAAGGTCCTTTGCTGTTGTTCTGGGATTGATTTGCACTTTTCACACCAAAGTACGTTCATCTCTAGGAGACAGAATGCGTCTCCTTCCTGAGCGGTATGACGGCTGCGTGGTCCCATGGTGTTTATCCTTGCATACTATTGTTTGTACAGATGAACGTGGTACCTTGAGGCGTTTGGAAATTGCTCCCAAGGATGAACCAGACTTGTGGAGGTCTACAATTTTTTTCTGAGGTCTTGTCTGATTTCTTTTGATTTTCCCATGATGTCAAGCAAAGAGGCACTAAGTTTGAAGGTAGGCCTTGAAATACAATTTGATTTAATTTGATCTCAACTAGATTGAAGCATTCATTCTATCGATCTATTACATTATTCTGTTGAGCAAGGGTTGATTTAGTCTTCTAGGTCAACATATAATGACAGAAGAGAAGCTGCATGTATCAAATTATAGACAAGTTGACTAACAAATAGCCTACCAAAATGTCAGAAATGATAAGCAGAAACATAACTAAAAAAGGCAGCAACAAAAAATCCTTCACCCCCTGTCAAAAAATCTTTCTGCAGTCTTTGACTGTAGCCTATAACACATGTTAATATGCAGGTTCGGGTTGGGTGTCGGCCTCAGATTTTCACTTTATCACAGTCGATTAGCAATTGCGGGCAGATGCAGGTGAACAAACAGCTGACCTGCACCCATGAAATGGGGTATCAGTCTCTACCCAGAGACACCAACAGAACACAACTATAGAGTTTATACACATATTAGCGTCAAAGCTCTTATTGCAGGACTCTGAAACCACTTTGTAATGAGCCACATTAAGCTCACCAGTCAACCTAATTAGCACGTGGAGTAATGATTGCTTTTAAAAAAAAAATTAAGCATTTTTTAAAACGCTTTATCTGCCTTTCCAATGAAAACTCGTTTGAAAATTCAAACATATATTTTATGGAAAAGAGATGTTATATATTTCTGGAAGATGCACCATGCTGCCTTGTTGACAACATGACCAAGCAGCGCAGATTAGGCTGTTCGATTTGAGATGGGCGCTCCTCCCTTTTGCCCGTTCACGTCACCGTCCATAAACCGGTGCCCCGCAGTTCAGCATAATCGAATCCGCCCAATATCTTTGATATCGTGCGCTCTGGCGCTCCAAAAAACATATCCAAACCAGTTGGACTTTATGAAGGATCTCCATTGAGTGGTTTACTGATTTTTCTCACTAAAGTACTCATTTGTTTGGTCTACTTACTAGGCGACTGCCTGGTAAAACACGAGGCAGGTTTGGATCTCCCACTTGTTTACAGCAGCAGAGAAAGTCAGTATTTTGTCGCAGCCACAGAGGTAAAAAACAGTGTTACAATTGTACTTTATATGCAGACGACTCGAAACAACCTCATTGGCACAATGTATAGTCATTATACCATAGTAGTCTGGAACATGTTTCCATACAATATATAATCATTTTGGCAATGGCCCTCCGAATTAAATGCGCAGGGTGCATAGTATTAGTTAAATACCTTAAAGGGGAATTCTACGATGCGTAGGTAGTAGATGACATTTTGTTTTACTTTTAAATGAACGATATATACCCATTGATTCCTGGAGAATATAATTTATAGCTGTCTCGTCAGTTTAGTTCAACGGTCATACCTGTCTCCGATGTTCCGGTTTGATTCCTCCTTTAAACCACAGCTATTTTAACCTGTCTAAACCTGTCAACAACATGAACTAGCCTAGTATTCCTAACCTTCAGTGTATCATGATGAATGGTGGGGAATTTGTACTCCTATTGTTGTAATTCTGATAAATACTGTTTTGGTGGTGCACTTTAGAGCAGCACATTGATGAAGCCTACCCACGAGTTGCTCGTTTCTCACGAACACACCGTGTTTCAGATTCAATAATATTTAATTAGGAACAGTAAGGACTATGTCGTGCATGTGGAGTATAGAACCCACTCAGTTTTACAGTTCTCCATACCTCTAGCTCAGTGGAGGCTACTGCATGTATTTAATACCAATCCACTAATTCCCTCCAGCCATTACCACGAGCCTGTTCTCCCCAGCACCCTTGCTCTAACTTCTGTCCGAGACATGTTTAGGCTACTCGGTGTTTCCCATTTCCCCTATATGCATTTAGCAGTGACATTTATCGTGGATCCCTGCTAACTCTGCTACCGCTGCTGAAATAAATCCTAGGAGAAACAGTTAATTCTGAATAAAACACATGGCTGATGAATGATAGATATACAGTTGGTGCTATTATTATTACTACAGTGTTCTCTATAACATCACTTCACACCCCACTACAGCAAAATAGTGTGTCTGTGTGTGTTATTGTGTACCTGTGTGTGCATCTTTTGTGATAGAAAGCACAATATGTGTATAGTGACCACATCAGTAAAGGTCCTGTTGGGTCGGACCACACCAGACATTAGTCAGGGTCCTGTGGCTGCTTTCTCTGGGTCCACTGGCACAGATATAGTTGACATAGAGGATGGAGGGAAATTGAGAAGCAGTGTGTATTCTATGTTAACGGTCTCTCTCCTGGTCTGATAGGGTTAACGTTAAGTCAGAGATGGACAGACTATACAGGTTGGTGCCATTGCTACAGATGGTGGATCTGGAGAGTTCCTCACCTACAGATTAAAGTGCTTTGAGACCTGGTAATGAATATAAATACAATGAATTAACATGGTCTCTTAGTGTTCAGGGTAAACTGTCCTGCATGTCTATGTAGTTTACCGACGGCCCTTTCAACAGCTGTGATCTGTCCTGCATGTCTATGTAGTTTACCGACGGCCCTTTCAACAGCTGTGATCTGGCCTGCATGTCTATGTAGTTTACCGACGGCCCTTTCAACAGCTGTGATCTGGCCTGCGTGTCTATGTAGTTTACCGACGGCCCTTTCAACAGCTGTGATCTGGCCTGCGTGTCTATGTAGTTTACCGACGGCCCTTTCAACAGCTGTGATCTGTCCTGCATGTCTATGTAGTTTACCGACGGCCCTTTCAACAGCTGTGATCTGGCCTGCATGTCTATGTAGTTTACCGACGGCCCTTTCAACAGCTGTGATCTGGCCTGCATGTCTATGTAGTTTACCGACGGCCCTTTCAACAGCTGTGATCTGGCCTGCATGTCTATGTAGTTTACCGACGGCCCTTTCAACAGCTGTGATCTGGCCTGCATGTCTATGTAGTTTACCGACGGCCCTTTCAACAGCTGTGATCTGTCCTGCGTGTCTATGTAGTTTACCGACGGCCCTTTCAACAGCTGTGATCTGTCCTGCGTGTCTATGTAGTTTACCGACGGCCCTTTCAACAGCTGTGATCTGTCCTGCATGTCTATGTAGTTTACCGACGGCCCTTTCAACAGCTGTGATCTGTCCTGCATGTCTATGTAGTTTACCGACGGCCCTTTCAACAGCTGTGATCTGTCCTGCGTGTCTATGTAGTTTACC
This sequence comes from Salmo trutta, assembly GCF_901001165.1. Classification (NCBI taxonomy): domain Eukaryota; kingdom Metazoa; phylum Chordata; class Actinopteri; order Salmoniformes; family Salmonidae; genus Salmo; species Salmo trutta. The sequence continues at coordinate 37,359,177 of NC_042982.1, read as the reverse complement.
GACGGCCCTTTCAACAGCTGTGATCTGGCCTGCATGTCTATGTAGTTTACCGACGGCCCTTTCAACAGCTGTGATCTGGCCTGCATGTCTATGTAGTTTACCGACGGCCCTTTCAACAGCTGTGATCTGTCCTGCATGTCTATGTAGTTTACCGACGGCCCTTTCAACAGCTGTGATCTGGCCTGCATGTCTATGTAGTTTACCGACGGCCCTTTCAACAGCTGTGATCTGTCCTGCATGTCTATGTAGTTTACCGACGGCCCTTTCAACAGCTGTGATCTGTCCTGCGTGTCTCTGTAGTTTACCGACGGCCCTTTCAACAGCTGTGATCTGTCCTGCGTGTCTATGTAGTTTACCGACGGCCCTTTCAACAGCTGTGATCTGTCCTGCATGTCTATGTAGTTTACCGACGGCCCTTTCAACAGCTGTGATCTGGCCTGCATGTCTATGTAGTTTACCGACGGCCCTTTCAACAGCTGTGATCTGGCCTGCATGTCTATGTAGTTTACCGACGGCCCTTTCAACAGCTGTGATCTGTCCTGCATGTCTATGTAGTTTACCGACGGCCCTTTCAACAGCTGTGATCTGGCCTGCATGTCTATGTAGTTTACCGACGGCCCTTTCAACAGCTGTGATCTGTCCTGCATGTCTATGTAGTTTACCGACGGCCCTTTCAACAGCTGTGATCTGTCCTGCATGTCTCTGTAGTTTACCGACGGCCCTTTCAACAGCTGTGATCTGTCCTGCATGTCTCTGTAGTTTACCGACGGCCCTTTCAACAGCTGTGATCTGTCCTGCATGTCTCTGTAGTTTACCGACGGCCCTTTCAACAGCTGTGATCTGTCCTGCATGTCTCTGTAGTTTACCGACGGCCCTTTCAACAGCTGTGATCTGTCCTGCATGTCTCTGTAGTTTACCGACGGCCCTTTCAACAGCTGTGATCTGTCCTGCATGTCTCTGTAGTTTACCGACGGCCCTTTCAACAGCTGTGATCTGGCCTGCATGTCTATGTAGTTTACCGACGGCCCTTTCAACAGCTGTGATCTGTCCTGCATGTCTATGTAGTTTACCGACGGCCCTTTCAACAGCTGTGATCTGGCCTGCGTGTCTATGTAGTTTACCGACGGCCCTTTCAACAGCTGTGATCTGTCCTGCGTGTCTATGTAGTTTACCGACGGCCCTTTCAACAGCTGTGATCTGTCCTGCATGTCTATGTAGTTTACCGACGGCCCTTTCAACAGCTGTGATCTGGCCTGCATGTCTATGTAGTTTACCGACGGCCCTTTCAACAGCTGTGATCTGGCCTGCATGTCTATGTAGTTTACCGACGGCCCTTTCAACAGCTGTGATCTGTCCTGCATGTCTATGTAGTTTACCGACGGCCCTTTCAACAGCTGTGATCTGTCCTGCATGTCTATGTAGTTTACCGACGGCCCTTTCAACAGCTGTGATCTGTCCTGCATGTCTATGTAGTTTACCATTCAACAGATGCACATTCACTTCCTCCTCGCCTTCCAAAACCATGACAACTTCTTTCTCGGTGACAGAGGTATCTATACAAACCCTTTAACAATGCACTAGAGTGGGTCTTCTTCAAGTCATAAGTGCCTAAACGCCCCTGTAGGATCTCCTTTTGGGTGTAACTGAAAGTCCGTAGCTGTAAGACTGAAGGTTTCGGAGACAGAAATAAGTTGTTTGAAGAATTGATTTTGAGCTACATGCTGAATAAGCTGGTCTACTTGTCATGACATCAGATAGTCATTATAGCTTGATGTTGCACTTAGCAGAACAGACCTGTGTCCCAGGACACTCAGTCAAAGTACTGCCTCCGTCTGCATCAGATCTGCTTTTAGCCTCTTTCCAGTTACTCCACGTTCTCCTAACTGTTCCCTAACTGTGTCACCCTAGGGGGAGAAGCCAGCTCTGAAGACAGTGATCTGTAATGGTGGATAATGTTTGTTGTTGTAATATTGACCCACTGTAGCATACAGAAATCTTGAAGCAACTTGTTATCTTGAAGCGTTGGTGTCCCCACAGGGTTAGGTGAGGGTCAGTATCGTGAAGCGTTGGTGTCCCCACAGGGTTAGGTGAGGGTCAGTATCGTGAAGCGTTGGTGTCCCCACAGGGTTAGGTGAGGGTCAGTATCGTGAAGCGTTGGTGTCCCCACAGGGTTAGGTTAGGGTCAGGTTAGGTGAGGGTCAGGTTAGGTGAGGGTCAGGTTAGGTGAGGGTCAGATTAGGTGAGGGTCAGGTTAGGTGAGGGTCAGGTTAGGTGAGGGTCAGGTTAGGTGAGGGTCAGGTTAGGTGAGGGTCAGGTTAGGTTAGGGTCAGGTTAGGTGAGGGTCAGGTTAGGTGAGGGTCAGGTTAGGTGAGGGTCAGGTTAGGTGAGGGTCAGGTTAGGTGAGGGTCAGGTTAGGTGAGGGTCAGGTTAGGTTAGGTCAGGTTAGGTGAGGGTCAGGTTAGGTGAGGGTCAGGTTAGGTGAGGGTCAGGTTAGGTGAGGGTCAGGTTAGGTGAGGGTCAGGTTAGGTGAGGGTCAGGTTTGGTGAGGGTCAGGTTAGGTGAGGTCAGGTTTGGTGAGGGTCAGGTTAGGTTAGGGTCAGGTTAGGTGAGGGTCAGGTTAGGTGAGGGTCAGGTTAGGTGAGGGTCAGGTTAGGTTAGGGTCAGGTTAGGTGAGGGTCAGGTTAGGTGAGGGTCAGGTTAGGTGAGGGTCAGGTTAGGTGAGGGTCAGGTTAGGTGAGGGTCAGGTTAGGTGAGGGTCAGGTTAGGTGAGGGTCAGGTTAGGTTAGGGTCAGGTTAGGTGAGGGTCAGGTTAGGTGAGGGTCAGGTTAGGTGAGGGTCAGGTTAGGTGAGGGTCAGGTTAGGTGAGGGTCAGGTTAGGTGAGGGTCAGGTTAGGTGAGGGTCAGGTTAGGTAGGGTCAGGTTAGGTGAGGGTCAGGTTAGGTGAGGGTCAGTTAGGTGAGGGTCGTAGGTGAGGGTCAGGTTAGGTGAGGGTCAGGTTAGGTGAGGGTCAGGTTAGGTTAGGGTCAGGTTAGGTTAGGGTCAGGTTAGGTGAGGGTCAGGTTAGGTGAGGGTCAGGTTAGGTGAGGGTCAGGTTAGGTTAGGGTCAGGTTAGGTTAGGGTCAGGTTAGGTGAGGGTCAGGTTAGGTTAGGGTCAGATTAGGTGAGGGTCAGGTTAGGTTAGGGTCAGGTTAGGTGAGGGTCAGGTTAGGTGAGGGTCAGGTTAGGTTAGGGTCAGGTTAGGTGAGGGTCAGGTTAGGTTAGGGTCAGGTTAGGTTAGGGTCAGGTTAGGTGAGGGTCAGGTTAGGTTAGGGTCAGGTTAGGTGAGGGTCAGGTTAGGTTAGGGTCAGGTTAGGTTAGGGTCAGGTTAGGTTAGGGTCAGGTTAGGTTAGGGTCAGGTTAGGTGAGGGTCAGGTTAGGTGAGGGTCAGGTTAGGTTAGGGTCAGGTTAGGTGAGGGTCAGATTAGGTGAGGGTCAGATTAGGTTAGGGTCAGGTTAGGTGAGGGTCAGGTTAGGTGAGGGTCAGGTTAGGTTAGGGTCAGGTTAGGTGAGGGTCAGGTTAGGTGAGGGTCAGGTTAGGTGAGGGTCAGGTTAGGTGAGGGTCAGGTTAGGTGAGGGTCAGGTTAGGTTAGGGTCAGGTTAGGTGAGGGTCAGGTTAGGTGAGGGTCAGGTTAGGTGAGGGTCAGGTTAGGTGAGGGTCAGGTTAGGTGAGGGTCAGGTTAGGTTAGGGTCAGGTTAGGTTAGGGTCAGGTTAGGTGAGGGTCAGGTTAGGTGAGGGTCAGGTTAGGTGAGGGTCAGGTTAGGTGAGGGTCAGGTTAGGTGAGGGTCAGGTTAGGTTAGGGTCAGGTTAGGTGAGGGTCAGGTTAGGTGAGGGTCAGGTTAGGTGAGGGTCAGGTTAGGTGAGGGTCAGGTTAGGTGAGGGTCAGGTTAGGTGAGGGTCAGGTTAGGTGAGGGTCAGGTTTGGTGAGGGTCAGGTTAGGTGAGGGTCAGGTTTGGTGAGGGTCAGGTTAGGTTAGGGTCAGGTTAGGTGAGGGTCAGGTTTGGTGAGGGTCAGGTTAGGTGAGGGTCAGGTTAGGTGAGGGTCAGGTTAGGTGAGGGTCAGGTTAGGTGAGGGTCAGGTTAGGTGAGGGTCAGGTTAGGTGAGGGTCAGGTTAGGTGAGGGTCAGGTTAGGTTAGGGTCAGGTTAGGTGAGGGTCAGGTTAGGTGAGGGTCAGGTTAGGTGAGGGTCAGGTTAGGTGAGGGTCAGGTTAGGTGAGGGTCAGGTTAGGTTAGGGTCAGGTTAGGTGAGGGTCAGGTTAGGTGAGGGTCAGGTTAGGTGAGGGTCAGGTTAGGTGAGGGTCAGGTTAGGTGAGGGTCAGGTTAGGTGAGGGCCAGGTTAGGTGAGGGTCAGGTTTGGGTTAAAAATAAACCCTGACATCTTCCACTTTCCCCATATGTCATATGTATATTTTAGAGTTATACCTTGACTGTCTTGAGATTGATTGATGGGGTCTGTTTCTATTGCTGCAATGTCTGTCTCCAGAGTGATTGATGATTTCAATTAATTGAATGAGATATGGCCTTGGCTTTAAATGTTGTGTGTGTGTGTGTGTGTGTGTGTGTGTGTGTGTCATTCAATTCAACAGGCTCTGCTTTCTCTCCTACAATCTAATGACCGTGGTTGAGGATTGGTAATGAAACTTGACTGGAAGGAAGGGATGTGTGTGTGTGTGTGTGTGTGTGTGTGTAATCACTGTGCATGAGAAAGTTCAACATGATGTCATTAGCCTGCTCTATCTGATGTGTCTGGTTCGGGTCATGTGATCATGGGGTTTATAAATAAGTGTGTTACACTGCCTGTGCGATAGCGTGTAGTCTTGGCATGCACACACACACACACATACACGTGATGTGAAGAACTCTCCCTCATTGCCCAGCTGTGTGTGTGTGTGTGTGTGTGTGTGTGTGTGTGTCAGCTACTACTGTGTGTGAGTTTGCATCTGTCTCTGCTTGCTGAGAATTCCAGCCAGGTTACCCAGGATACAAGTCAGTATTGGACGTCCATCCATCTCTGAGGATGTCGGTAGATGATGTGAAAACCGGCCACTAGGGGCAACGGTGTGTGCTGTTACCTTCAAGTAGATTTTGGTTTTGCTATCGCGTAAGCATCTGCCTTGGATTCCAAAGGTTGCAAGTTTGAATCCAGCAATAGAAAGTTGTTTTTGATTTTAAAAAATTAGGCTTGTCCCAAACCTTGATCCTTACTTTAACCTTTCAGAGTTAATGACTAACCTTAAGAATTTGAAGTTAACACCTGAACTTAACTCTTGCCTTAAAAATTCGGAGCTAAAGCTTAAACTTGATTGATTAGGATCCCCATTAGCTGGCGACAGCTAGTCTTACTGGGGTTTGACACATAACGAAAAAGAAATGACAGACAAAATACTTTACATTAACATGTACAGTGTGTGTGCATCTATCAGCTCCACATGTCAGTACATACACATAACAAGTAGGTCACATGGGGGAGAGGCGTTGTGCTGTGAGGTGTTGCTTTATTTGTTTTATGAAACCTGGTTATAGGGACTATATAATATGGAAGGGAGCTCCATGCACAGCTCTGTATAATGCTGTACGTTTCCTTGAATTTGCTCTGGACCTGGGGACTGTGAAAAGACCGCTGGTGGCACGTCTGGTGGGGTACATGAGAGCTGGAAGGAGAAGTCACTGAAACACAAACACATTAGCTGGGAATTCTGGAGCTTTTTATTACAAATGCTCACACTAGGGATGTTTCCATTAAAATGAGAGGCTTTGTGTAAACACTTCACCTAAAGGCCCTTTAGGGTGCTGGTGATGACACACACATCACACATATTCACAGAGTGCGAGGGAGAGAGATTGTGGTGGAGAGAAAGAGAGAGGGGGGAGAAGGTAGATGGGGAAGAGAGAGATGGGGGAGACTTGGGGGAAGAGAAAGGGGGGGGGAATGGAGGTTAATCAGCTGCCAGGAAACTGGTACTTCAGCCATCTTCCACACACACACACACACACACACACACAGTGATATGGCATATTGGCACTCCCTTTCCTTCCCCCTCACTTAGTCATTCCTGGTATGAAGTGTTGTGAAACCATGCGTCACTGTTCAGACAATAGAATCCTAGTATGTGTTGGGCTTTGGAAGTCAGCTCTAGCGATCTAATACTCACCGATGTGTGGTTTGGATGGCGAGACGTGACTGACAATTATGATCAAGATGTTGATGATGAAGGGGCTAGGATAAGAGATTGATGATGAAGGGGAGAGGATAAGAGATTGATGATGAAGGGGAGAGGATAAGAGATTGATGATGAAGGGGAGAGGATAAGAGATTGATGATGAAGGGGCTAGGATAAGAGATTGATGATGAAGGGGCTAGGATAAGAGATTAATGATGATGATGAAGGGCTAGGATAAGAGATTGATGATGATGATGAAGGGGCTAGGATAAGAGATTAATGTTGATGATGAAGGGCTAGGATAAGAGATTGATGTTGATGATGAAGGGGCTAGGATAAGAGATTGATGATGAAGGGGCTAGGATAAGAGATTGATGATGAAGGAGCTAGGATAAGAGATTGATGATGAAGGGGCTAGGATAAGAGATTGATGATGAAGGGGAGAGGATAAGAGATTGATGATGAAGGGGCTAGGATAAGAGATTGATGATGAAGGGGCTAGGATAAGAGATTGATGATGAAGGGGCTAGGATAAGAGATTAATGATGAAGGGGCTAGGATAAGAGATTAATGATGATGATGAAGGGCTAGGATAAGAGATTAATGTTGATGATGAAGGGGCTAGGATAAGAGACTGATGATGAAGGGCCTAGGATAAGAGATTAATGATGATGATGAAGGGCTAGGATAAGAGATTAATGTTGATGATGAAGGGCTAGGATAAGAGATTGATGATGAAGGGGGTAGGATAAGAGATTGATGATGATGATGAAGGGGCTAGGATAACAGATTGATGATGATGATGAAGGGGCTAGGATAAGAGATTGATGATGAAGAGGCTAGGATAAGAGATTGATGATGAAGGGGCTAGGATAAGAGACTGATGATGAAGGGGAGAGGATAAGAGATTGATGATGAAGGGGCTAGGATAAGAGACTGATGATGATGATGAAGGGGCTAGGATAAGAGATTGATGATGAAGGGGTAGGATAAGAGATTGATGATGAAGGGGAGAGGATAAGAGATTGATGATGAAGGAGCTAGGATAAGAGATTGATGATGAAGGGGGTAGGATAAGAGATTGATGATGAAGGGGCTAGGATAAGAGATTGATGATGATGATGAAGGGGCTAGGATAAGAGATTGATGATGAAGGGGAGAGGATAAGAGATTGATGATGAAGGGGCTAGGATAAGAGATTGATGATGATGATGAAGGGGCTAGGATAAGAGATTGATGATGAAGGGAAGAGGATAAGAGATTGATGATGAAGGAGCTAGGATAAGAGATTGATGATGAAGGGGCTAGGATAAGAGATTGATGATGAAGGGGCTAGGATAAGAGATTGATGATGAAGGGGAGAGGATAAGAGATTGATGATGAAGGAGCTAGGATAAGAGATTGATGATGAAGGGGCTAGGATAAGAGATTGATGATGAAGGGCTAGGATAAGAGATTGATGATGAAGGGGGTAGGATAAGAGATTGATGATGATGATGAAGGGCTAGGATAAGAAATTGATGTTGATGATGAAGGGGGTAGGATAAGAGATTGATGATGAAGGGGCTAGGATAAGAGATTGATGATGAAGGGGCTAGGATAAGAGATTGATGATGAAGGGCTAGGATAAGAGATTGATGATGAAGGGGGTAGGATAAGAGATTGATGATGAAGGGGCTAGGATAAGAGATTGATGATGAAGGGGCTAGGATAAGAGATTGATGATGAAGGGGAGAGGATAAGAGATTGATGATGAAGGAGCTAGGATAAGAGATTGATGATGAAGGGGAGAGGATAAGAGATTGATGATGAAGGGGAGAGGATAAGAGATTGATGATGATGCCACATCTTGAACCACAGATGTCTAACTGCAGAGTGGGTAGTGGGGGGCTGACAGAGAGACAGGCATTCCCACTGCTAAAATACTGTACTTTTGGCTGCGTTTGGTCCACAGGTTTGGACCAGTACACTAATATATACATGCAATTTAGCAGACACTTTATCCAAAGCGACTTACAGACATGCATGCATTCATTCTGTACGTATGGATGGTCCCGTAGCACACAGCCAGAAATGAGAGATAGTTAAACCAAGTGAGTTACTATGAAAACACCATATTCTCCTACCTCACCTGGTGGGTAGTACTGGTAGACTGAGATGAAGAGGACAGTCGGTAGAAGGGGGGAAAATAAATCTCAGGGTTGTAGTGCTGAGCGATTTGTGATTTTGAGGTCTGTTCAGTTAAAAGATATTCAAACATTTACTAATATTCAAACATTTAGTAAATATACTGATTAAGACTGACATTCCTTTCAATCTTACCCAGATGCAGAGAAGCATATTATCAAATCAATTTTTATTTGTTACATGTGCCGAGATCTTACATTAAAAATGCTTACTTACAAGCCCTTAACCAACAATGCATAGCAAGAAAAGCCTACATATATATACTTATTTTTTATTATAAAAAAAAAATAACACAATAAAATAACAATAACGAGGCTATATACAGGGGGTACCGGGTCAATGTGTGGGGGTACGGGTTAGTCGAGGTAATTAAGGTAATTTGTACATGTAGGTAGGGGTAAAGTGACTCTGCATAGATAATAAGCAGCGAGTAGCAACAGCGTAAAAAAAGGGGGTCAATACAAATAACCTGGGTAGCCATTTCATTAACTGTTCATCACTCTTATGGCTCGGGGGTAGAAGCTGTTCATCACTCTTATGGCTTGGGGGTAGAAGCTGTTCATCACTCTTATGGCTTGGGGGTAGAAGCTGTTCATCACTCTTATGGCTCGGGGGTAGAAGCTGTTCATCACTCTTATGGCTTGGGGGTAGAAGCTGTTCATCACTCTTATGGCTCGGGGGTAGAAGCTGTTCATCACTCTTATGGCTCGGGGGTAGAAGCTGTTCATCACTCTTATGGCTTGGGGGTAGAAGCTGTTCATCACTCTTATGGCTTGGGGGTAGAAGCTGTTCATCACTCTTATGGCTTGGGGGTAGAAGCTGTTCATCACTCTTATGGCTTGGGGGTAGAAGCTGTTCATCACTCTTATGGCTTGGGGGTAGAAGCTGTTCATCACTCTTATGGCTCGGGGGTAGAAGCTGTTCATCACTCTTATGGCTCGGGGGTAGAAGCTGTTCATCACTCTTATGGCTCGGGGGTAGAAGCTGTTCATCACTCTTATGGCTCGGGGGTAGAAGCTGTTCATCACTCTTATGGCTCGGGGGTAGAAGCTGTTCATCACTCTTATGGCTTGGGGGTAGAAGCTGTTAAGAAGCCTTTTGGACCTAGACTTGGCACTCTGGTACCACTTTCTGTGTGGTAGCAGGGAGAACAGTCTATGACTTGGGTGGCTGGAGTCTATGACAATTTTTAGGGCCTTCCTCTGACACCACCTGGTATCAAAGTCTTGGATGGCAGGAAGCTTGGCCCCAGTGATGTACTGGGCCGTAAGCACTACCCTCTGTAGCGCCTTACGGTCAGATGCTGAGCAGTTGCCATACTAGGTGGTGATGCAACTGGTCAGGATGCTGTCGATGATGCAGCTATAGAAATTTTTGAGGATCTGAGGACCCATGCCAAAACTTTTCAGTCGCTTGAGGGGGAATAGGCTTTGTTGTGCCCTCTTCACGACTGTCTTGGTGTGTTTGGACCATGATAGTTTGTTGGTGATGTGGACACCAAGGAACTTGAAGCTCTCTACCCGCTCCACTACAACCCCCTCAATGTGAATGAGGGCGTGTTTGGCCCTCCTTTTCCTGTAGTCCACAATCAGCTCCTTTGTCTTTCTCACGTTGAGGTAGAGGTTGTTGTCCTAGCACCACACTGCCAGGTCTCTGATCTCCTCCCTATAGGCTGTCTCATCGTTGTCGGTGATCAGGCCTGCCACCGTTGTGTTGTGGGCAAACTTAATGATGGTGTTGGAGTCGTGTTTGGCCACGCAGTCGTGGGTGAACAGGGAATACAGGAGGGGAATAAGCACACACCCCTGGGGGGCTCCAGTGTTGAGGATCAGCGTGGCAGATGTGTTGCTGCCTACCATCACCACCTGGGGGCGGCCCATCAGGAAGTCCAGGATCCAGTTGCAGAGGGAGGTGTTTAGTCCCTGGGTCCTTAGCTTACTGATGAGCTTTGAGGTAACTATCGTGTTGAACGCTGAGCTGTAGTCAATGAACAGCATTCTCACATATTACGTTTCTTTAACAAAATAACCACCAGTCAGGAGGATACAGACAGCTCAAGAGGTATGCTTAAATAAAATGTATTTTACATAGAATTAACTAAACATCATGATTATGGCTCTAGATTGCAGGAAAGGGGTGTTTCAGGTGTTTGAAAATGCGAAATTCTCCAACTTACGGACAGGGACCCTAGCCACCCACCCCCAGCCATCCTCATGTACTTTGTGCCCTCAGATTTCCAGGGTGTATAATACCCCTGGGTCTGTGTGTAGCAAGTGTAAAAATGTATCCATCTCTGTCCGAGCCAGAAAGAACAGATGCAATGAATTATGGTCATTAGTTATACACCCTGGAAATTATTTACCACATTTCTGCTCTGAACAAGAATGAAAACTACAACTCCCTTTAGCCCAGCGTCCCACATAGTTCTTGACTTGATTTCTCTCGTGAATTATTTGATTTCTCTCTAGAGCGTTGGTCTCACACAAAAACAATAAAATACATGGAATTCAAGTAATTGAACCGATGTCAGTCATTTAGTTGTTTAATAACCAAAAAAGTACAACATTTCGATGAATCACTCAGCACTACATGGTTATCAACTTTGATGCGATTCATCCTGGCCTCTCTTCTCTGTTTCAGAATGTGAAGCTGTTGCCATGTCGATATCCTCTCTAGAAGTGTTCTCTACGGAACCTTTCCTCATTGGAATGTTCACAGCAGAAGGTTCCTCCTCTGGACATTACACAGAACCCCACTCGGAGGAATACCTCATCGCCGTGGGCGACAACAATGTCACATGGCCAGTCTGCACCTATAAGGAGGATTTTAAACGCTTCCTACTTCCTGCCGTCTACAGTGTGGTCTTCCTGATTGGTCTGCCTCTGAATGGGGCGGTCATCTTGAAGATCTGGAGGTCACGACCCAACCTGACCCGGAGCAACGTCTACATGCTCAATCTGGCCACGGCTGACTTCCTGTATGTGATGTCATTACCTCTGCTCATCTACAACTACGCCAGTCATGACTACTGGCCCTTTGGAGAGCTGGCCTGCAAACTGGTCCGCTTTCAATTCTACAGGTAGTATAGCTACTCATTAACTGACATATTCATATCATAGTTCTATAGATTACTTAGAATACTCAAACTCATATACTTACAGTCCCTACAGGGAATAATCAGTCATATACTGAATGTTACCTTTCTGTGGACAGATCTTTGAGTGGATTGTAGAGAGAAAACCCTGTCATTATAACATCATTGATATTATTTATTGTTTCCACAGTAACCTGCATGGCAGTATCCTGTTCCTGACCTGTATCAGCCTCCAGCGCTACGTGGGCATCTGCCAGCCTATGGCCGGCTGGCACAAGCAGGGGGGTCGCAGGCTGGCACGGGTGGTCTGTGGGGGTGTGTGGCTGGTGGTCGCCCTCCTCTGTGCCCCCACTTTCCACTACGCCTCCACAGGAACACAACGTAACCGTACCGTCTGTTACGACCTGAGTCGACCGGAGCACTCGGCTGACTACTACCCCTATGGGATGGCTCTGACCTGCCTGGGCTTCCTGTTGCCTTTTATGGGCGTGGTGGCGTGCTACTGTCGCATGGGTCGCCTCCTCTGCCGCCCGCCATCTTATCAGGGTGCTACCATGGCAGCCTCAAAGGAGAAACGGGACAAGGCGGTGAAGATGATAATCATCGTGGTGACGGTGTTCGCTGTGAGCTTCCTGCCGTTCCACCTTACTAAGACCATGTACCTGTTGGTACGAACTTTACCAGGTGCTCCGTGTGAGACACGGAACCTGTTCTCAGTGATCTACAAGTGCACCAGGCCGTTCGCCAGCATGAACAGCGTTCTAGATCCTATACTGTTCTACTTCACACAGCCACGGTTCCGCAGGAGCACCAGAATACTGATCACCAAGATCACCACTCTCAGAGACAGGGAACCAAGGTGTGAGGAAGTGAAACCCCCTAGGTTATTTAGATCCCATGTTTAATCAAGGGTAAACTCGCTTTGAGACAAAGGGACCAAGGAGTATATAAAACAACCATAGTCCACAGTTGTATTACACCTAGATACATGGGTTCTGGGTAGCTAGAACCAATCCAGAACCCTCATTGACTTCTGCACTGCCAGCATGGCAACAAGTCAGTGTGTTTACTACTGTGTCTGCTTGTGACTGTATACTGAAATGCATGAAGTAGTCAGCCATAACACTGCATTTGGTTGCCATAGTATTATGTAATGTATCCTGTATGTCCAAGCACACTGCTAGTTGTTTTCTATATGAGCCACTAGGTGGCGTGTATTACCTACATATCCCATGGCCTTATTTATTTTTATTTAACCTTTATTTAACTAGGCAAGTCAGTTAAGAACAAATTGTTATTTACATGGCCTACCAAAAGGCAAACGGCCTCCTGCGGGGACGGGGCCTGGGATTAAAAATAAAAAAAAGAATATAAAAATATAGGGCAAAACACACATGACAAGAGAAACAACACAACACTATTTAAAGAGAGGCCTAAGACAACATAGCATAGCAGCAACACATGACAACACAGCATGGTAGCAAATGATCCTTTAGTGGGATAATCCAACCCAAACCACTAATTCCTATTATTAACCGTGTTAAAAAACACATGTTAAAACAATATTTGTGAACACGTTTCATTTTGTCATTATAACAAGGTTGGTAGCAACATTTGAAAATCATTGTGGAAATCTGTTGCAGCTCAAGTCAAATAACGTTACAAAATCCACAATGCAATGATCTCTTTCTGAGCTGGCTGGCTTTCTGGAAAACGTAGCTACACACAATAGCCAAATCAATATCAGCATGTAAAATAGCTAGCTAGCTTTAAAAATCACCTAAACTGCATTATCAATTTAGGAGGCTCTCTTACCAAGCGAGAGCAGAGGACGTTGCTATGGCAACGTATACTTTTTCCCACGTTTCCCACAGGGCGCATTGCCATATGGTACTTGAAGGAGAAAACACATTACATTTACATTTGTCATTTAGCAGATACTCTTATCCAGAGCGACTTACAGTAGTGAATGCATTTATTTTTTTTGTTCCGTCCTGGTCCCCCGTGGGAATTGAACCCACAACCTTGGTGTTGCAAACACCATGCTCTACCAACTGAGCCACACTATATACAGTGACGAGAACCATGTAGCTATGACGCGTTCCTACATGATTTCCTGGTTTCGCAGACGTACCACTTAATATTTAAATCATGAGGAAAACATTTTTTGACCCACTAATGAAACAGTTTCATTTCTCGGGGTGGATTATCCCTTTTACAGTTTCTCAATTGCTTAGACACAATTCCTGGAACAACTCACCATTTTCTCAAATCTTCATATACAATTTTAAAAACTCACACCCAATGGTACAAACATCTAACTTCTGGGTCCCAAATCAAACTTTGCCCTCAGACAACACACACAAGCTGTCAAAAACACAGACTACATGACTGTTTGTTCCACACTGGAGGGATTTACTCAAAACACTGCTACCAAAACGTTTAGAATAGGTTTTCAGATAAATGATTTTGAACTTTGTAAAATCACAGCACTGACTATCCAGATAACCCTTTCAGGAACACCCTGGCGAGAGAACTTAAACAGTACTGTAATAAATACCTCGTACATTAGTGGATAAGGGAATACTACTGTATATACTGTTTTGGTCAAAAACCTGACCTTTGAAATGTCACACTGACAAAACATGTAAAGAAGAGTCCATAAAATACCCAATTTACAAAAGCTTTATTTCCAAATGTAGCAAATGTACAGGTTACTCAGCATCAGCGTTCTCATCATCTCGTCTCAGGTCTGGGTCAGGCCATAATATCTCATCAACGTCACACATTATGTTTGCTTTTGCCAGGCAGCGTGGGAAAAATGCCCTTGTGTGCCTTAGAAAACCCTGGATAGACTCCACAGACACATCACCACAGGCGTCCACCATTGCCTCCAGGAGGCTTTGCTGTGCGTAGGGGTTGCAGTCATACACTCTCCACTGCCATGCTGAGAATAATTCCTCAATCGGATTCAGAAATGGGGAATATGCTGGCAAAAAGAGAATGGTGAACCTGGAGTGGTCATTGAACCAGGCGCGAACCAGAGCAGCTCGATGCAAACTCACGTTATCCCAAATGACAACATATTGGACTTGCTCTAGTTGCCCTGGCTCCCCTTCCTGTTGAAGATTGTTATTGTGCAGCTGATCTAGAAATTGATGGAGTTGTTGTATGGACCCACTTTGACATGGCGGTGTAGGACGCCATGATTGCTGATGGCTGCACATAGGGTGACGTTGTCTCCCCTCTGGCCAGGAACTTGTATGAAGGCACGGTGACCAATGATGTTTGCGTCCCCTTTTGTGCCTTTTTGTTATGTTGAACCCTGCCTCACCGATGAAGATGTAATCCTATAGGTCAGCCATGGCATCCAGCTCAAAGGTTCTCTACAAAAGTCAAAACACATTTTACTCTACTACAAATACATTACTGTAGTGTACTGCTGTACTGGAATGGAAGATTGTGTACTGCAGTTACTGTAACACAATACAGTACATACTGTAAAAATTCTGTACAGTATAGCAATTACCTGAACATATTGGAATCATTGCTCCTTAACTCTGTTTGAATTCCTTTCAAAAGGCACACGGTACAGCTGCCATCAAACGGATGGCATTATTGGCAATCACCATATTCACCAGGGCAGTCTTCTGCTCAGCTGTGAGAAGTCTCTGCCTAACCTCCATATTCTCCAGGGCAGTCTCCTGCTCAGCTGTGAGAAGTCTCCACCTAACCTCCATATTCTCCATGGCAGTCTCCTGCTCAGCTGTGAGAAGTCTCCACCTAACCTCCATATTCTCCATGGCAGTCTCCTGCTCAGCTGTGAGAAGTCTCCGCCTACCTCTATATTCTCCAGGGCAGTCTCCTGCTCAGCTGTGAGAAGTCTCCGCCTAACCTCCATATTCTCCAGGGCAGTCTCCTGCTCAGCTGTGAGAAGTCTCCACCTAACCTCCATATTCTCCATGGCAGTCTCCTGCTCAGCTGTGAGAAGTCTCCGCCTACCTCTATATTCTCCAGGGCAGTCTCCTGCTCAGCTGTGAGAAGTCTCCGCCTAACCTCCATATTCTCCAGGGCAGTCTCCTGCTCAGCTGTGAGAAGTCTCCACCTAACCTCCATATTCTCCATGGCAGTCTCCTGCTCAGCTGTGAGAAGTCTCCACCTAACCTCCATATTCTCCAGGGCAGTCTCCTGCTCAGCTGTGAGAAGTCTCCGCCTAACCTCCATATTCTCCAGGGCAGTCTCCTGCTCAGCTGTGAGAAGTCTCCACCTAACCTCCATATTCTCCATGGCAGTCTCCTGCTCAGCTGTGAGAAGTCTCCACCTAACCTCCATATTCTCCAGGGCAGTCTCCTGCTCAGCTGTGAGAAGTCTCCACCTAACCTCCAAATTCTCCAGGGCAGTCTCCTGCTCAGCTGTGAGAAGTCTCCACCTAACCTCCATATTCTCCAGGGCAGTCTCCTGCTCAGCTGTGAGAAGTCTCCGCCTACCTCCAATAGATGGCCGCCTCTCAGTTCTGCAAAAATGGAATTTGACCATTACTGACCTATGGTCATCCACTACAACATTACATGTATCACAGTAACAACAAGGCAAATGAGCTGTTTTCCCTTCTGAAAGTACAGACAATGGATGTAACCGTGTAACAGCTTAGGTTGGACTGCACTAACTGTCCAGCTTCTCATAGTCCTCCCATGTATGAGCACATGATGAACTAGTGTGGCACGGATTTCATCTGAGATTACTTGTCTTTGTTGTTGTCGTTGTCGTCCTCTTCCTCTCTGTTGTCTTGCAACTTCAGCATTGTTAGGATCCATTGTTCCAAAGCACATGGACATGCCTCTAGGCCGTATTTATTGATCCTGCAATTCTGATTGGTGTGTTAACAATTTTGAGGCTTAGTGTTTGCACGTGGAGAAAGGTGTGCTCTTTGAGTTTAGGTTGTGATGACTTGAGTTGATAATATTGAGAACATGTGTTTGCTGAATGAATATATAGTGCAATGAATGATTTATTTGGCCACTTTTGTGAAGGTTTTGCAGAAAGAGTTTTGAATATGGAAACGTGTGGAAACGGGTGAATAGTGTTTACGGTTATGGGAAATGTGCGTTTTGGGGAATGACGTAAGGGTATGGGTTTTTGTGCTTCAGGAACCAGTTGTCAATTGACTTGTGTCTGTTTCGTCTGTGGTGTACTATTTCCTGTGTGTACTGTACCTTTTCTATCTAATAGGTATTTAGACATTTTAAAAGTGAGAATGTCAGAGACAAACATTTCATGTCTTGAAATAAGCACTTATATGGACGACAAAATGTGTCCCTGACATGCAGATTGATACTGATGCTTTGTGATCTAATGCACTAGTCAATATGATGTGAATATTATTATTTTGCCATTACAAAATAAGGTATAGTTGTATTTTTTTGGTTTGTTTGTTTTTTTTCCCCTAAACCACGTCCTTGTAAGTACATAAGTCTCCAAGAGAATATCACAGGACTAGTTCCTCAAACCAAACCTATCGGCCTGGATGTACAGATCTGCTGTTGGCCCTATGTGTATCAGCTGCAGACGATTGGATTGCTCAATAACACTAATTATTGGCTTGTTTTGGTCAAATGTGTGTGACATCTGATGTTTTTGTTCCCAAATCTGCCGGGAATGTGGTGTGTGTGTGTGTGTGTGTGTGTGTGTGTGTGTGTGTGTGTGTGTGTGTGTGTATGTTTGTTTAACCTCTGCCTTAGCTTAAGGTCCTTAATGAAGTGATAACATGAAGGTTATTATGTGGGCACATGTCTGATAGGAGTCAACATGCAGTGAGCTCCAGAAGTATTGGGACACTAGCAATGTTGCTGTTGTTGTTTTGGCTCTGTTCTCCAGCACTTTGAATTTGAAATTATACAAGACTACGAGATTAGAGTGAAGACTGACAGCTTTCATTTGAGGGCATTTTAATCCGTATCGGGTGAACCGTTTAGAAATTACAGCACTTTTTGTACATAGTCCCCCATTTTAGAGAACCAAAAGTATTGGGACAAATTCACTTAAATGTGTATTAAAGTATTCCTAACGTTTAGTATTTGGTCCCATATACCTAGTACGCAATGATTACATCAAGCTTGTGACTCTACAAACTTGTTGGATGCATTTTCTGTTTGTTTTTGTTGTGTTTCAGATTATTTTGTGCCCAATATGAATTAATGGTAAATAATGTATTCATTCAGAACCAAAAATGTACCTGATTAATGTAGAAGTGTTTAGAAAGATATTATATTCTTATTTACAATAAAAGTGACTCCAAAATGACACTACATTATTTACCATTCATTTCTAAATGCTCCACTGTCCCAATAATTATGGAGGGCACTGTAGACACCAGCCGTTCATGTTGCAGCGGATACGTTTCTGTGTCACTATATCATTTCTTACAGTTAAACTTATTTTTATAACGTGGAGAGAACTTAATTATATTTTGGTTATAAATGAGTTTTAATTCATTTCTTGTGTATAAATGCATGTATTAGTTGTACTGTTTTATACATACCCATGCATGTCCATAGATACCTCTGCCTACCTTCTCTCCAGTTAAGGAGCCTGTTGACACTGGAATAAACTTCAAATTCAAATCAAATCTAATGTTATTAGTCACATGCACCGAATACAACAGGTGTAGACCTTACAGTGAAGTGCTTACTTACAGGCTCTAACCAACAGGTGTAGACCTTACAGTGAAGTGCTTACTTACAGGCTCTAACCAACAGGTGTAGACCTTACAGTGAAGTGCTTACTTACAGGCTCTAACCAACAGGTGTAGACCTTACAGTGAAGTGCTTACTTACAGGCTCTAACCAACAGGTGTAGACCTTACAGTGAAATGCTTACTTACAGGCTCTAACCAACAAGTGTAGACCTTACAGTGAAGTGCTTACTTACAGGCTCTAACCAACAGGTGTAGACCTTACAGTGAAGTGCTTACTTACAGGCTCTAACCAACAGGTGTAGACCTTACAGTGAAATGCTTACTTACAAGCCCTTAACCAACAATGCAGTTAAAAAAAAATATGAATAAGAATAATAAATAAAAATAACAAGTAATTAAAGAGCAGCAGTAAAATAACAATAGCGAGACTATATACAGGGGTACCGGTACAGAGTCAATGTACGGGGGCATCGGTTAGTCGAGCCAATTGAGGTAATATGTACATGTAGGTAGAGTTATTAAAGTAGCTATGCATAGATGATAACAACAGAGAGTAGCAGCGGTGTAGAGGGGGGGGGGGGGGGGTGCAAATAGTCTGGGTAGCCATTTGATTAGATGTTCAGGAGTCTTATGGCTTGGGGGTAGAAGCTGTTTAGAAGCCTCTTGGACCTAGACTTGGTGCTCCGGTACCGCTTGCCGTGCGGTAGCAGAGAGAACAGTCTGGAGTCTTTGACCATTTTTGACACCGCCTGGTGTAGAGGTCCTGGATGGCAGGAAGCTTGGCCCCAGTGATGTACTGGGCCGTACACACTACCCTCTGTAGTGCCTTGCGGTCGGAGGCCGAACAGTTGCCATCCTTTCTCCTTGCCTCCTTCTCAAAACCCATTGGAGGAGAAGTTCAGAGGGGAAGGACCTCTGCCTATTTTCAGTTGTCAATAAAAATGAAATGTATTTATTCTGGTATAAAGGCAATATATTAACTGAAAATGTTCTCGCATACACTGCCCATCACCTACAAAAACCTCCTGTCTCCTCACCACCTCCTCAAAACCCATTGGATGAGAAGGGCAGAGGTCCTTCCCCTCTGAACTTGCCGCCCCGACTAGAACAGTCCCAGTAAGCAAAATTACTTTGAAAAAATACTTATTTTCCACACGTTGAAGTTCGGCTCATTTTCGGTTCTGAAAGAAAGTTGAAAAGACGTAATTTATAGATGTCTATGTTTGGGACAAATCAAGGCTGGTCCAGACCTGACAAAATCTGAACCATACATAGACGTCTATGACTGGTTCAGATTTGGTCTGGACCGGACCAAAAATCAACGTCAGTGGAGGTGGAAATCAAAGCAGGACTGCACCAAAAAAAGACATTCAAAAGGTGTCAGCGTCAGTCTGTGCATACTGAGGTATAGCCTACAGTGTCTCCTGAAATGTAATTTTATGAATGCCCATTCATGTTGTAGGCCCACCGTTTGTAAAACAGGCAGCTGCATTGGCTTTATTAGTCCTGATTCCTGTGACTAATCAATTTGGCCATTTAAGCTCTGAATATCAGCTCCCCAACTTTATCAGGAGGATTTATCCTGAGCCTATTTGCAATGTGTTTACACAGCGGGAAATGCACAAGTATTTTATTTTTGCTATGATCAGCTCTTAAAAACTTGACGGATACAAAGTTGAAACCACTCCCAACTTAGCCAACTGGATGAAAGTCCTGGACAGCAGTTGTGAGTAACCTGATTGGCCATGTTACTTTGTCCTGTCCTGTTTTTAGGACATGTTGTTTATTAACATGTCAGCACATTTTGATCAGAGAAACCAGCATGATGTGAAACGTTTCCGTCTTTTTTTCTTCATCTCCAGCCTGCAGGCTACAGAAAAGGCCACATACTTGTTCTACTATATGCTATATTTATTGAACCTTTATTTAACCTGGCAAGTCAGTTAAGAACAAATTCTTATTTACAATGACTGCCTACCCCGGCCAAACCCTAACCCGGACGACGCTGGGCCAATTGTGCACCGCCCTATGGTCTGTAGTGATCCCTCTAGCACTGAGATGCAGTGCCTTAGACCGCTGCGCCACTCGGGAGCCCCGATTTATGTTAGATCATTTTTCTGGAATGTTGGTGAGCGCCGCAGCGATGCGTATCTCCAACAGCGCCCTGGAGAGGCGCTCTGAGAAAGGAAAATATCTATATTTTGTGTCCCTGCCTTAAACAAAGTGGGCACTGCTTATCACAGGGCGGCATCAGCGCTCACCTAAAAAGCCCTTTTCCCACCGGTTGAGAGAAAGTGTCATTGTTTCTGGGCAGAATTATGTTAGGTTTTATGTGTTGTTGGAGGTGCGTCTTAGTCAGTTTATCTCAGAAAATGTAGCCCTCGTCAATCTGCCACCATATGCGGCTGCCTAATCCTGCCTAATGAGCGGGCCGGCCCTGGCGAGGAGTATATTCTCCCATAGCCTCGACCCTTTGAGCAAAAATAATAAAGCCTTTTTATATATTGCCCGTAAGATGGCGCTGCCGTCGGCATTCCATCGCCCAGAGGTCAGTGTAATAATATCCCTGCTGGAACAAAGAGCTACATAACCAGACAGTCATGGGAACAACCACAAGAGTCATTTTGCATGAGAGAAAATGCTTTAATTAACGTTGACACATAATTCACAAACACAACTCCGTGTGAGACAGCACTAATAGTAGCTTCATTAAATACACTGGCAGTGGAAACACTGTTGCATGTTCTTGTTTAACTTTGTTCAAAGTGAACATTTCTCAGCGCGCCAACGGTTTACACGGCCCAGAGCTATAATTATATATTTCTGTCCTCGATATCTGTGTTCTCCCATCGAAAAGGAAATGCTTTTTATGCCCATTCCCGAGGGGCTATGACAGCCCTTATACCCCGACTAGTCCCGCCCACGCCTGGTCTATCTCGTTCCCAGGCATTTGCATGTAAAAACATCAATCACAGAAAACTACATTCTGTCAAAATAAGGAATACAGCAACAGTTCGGGATTATAGTGAATTATGAGTTTAGGGAAAACCGCGTGAATAAAACGATGGGAAAGAGTCTGGAATATGGGGGAATCTATGGAAAAGCTGCAGAGTTGAACAAGTTGAAGGAGAAAAGTTTGGGAAAACGTGGATGCGATTCGAGGAGACATGTAAGGTCAGAATGCAGGAGAGTTCTCTCTCGCGTTGTTTAATTCACTGTCGTTGTAGTGTCATTTTAGTGTAAACACTGGCTTCTTGTTTTGAGACTCTTAATTCGAGTAGAGAGAAAAATACTTTGCAGCATAATTGTGGTTAAAAGTGTAGCCTATTGTACTAGCTAAATTGAAAAGGGGTGAAAGCCTAGCCACTGTGGAAGAAAAAGTGCTTTGCCACAATGAATTAACAAAAGGAGAGGACATAAAAATACATGCACAATGGCAGAAACGGAGATAGAGAAGGTGTATAGCAGTGTCTCTTTCAAAAAGTTTGATAGTTGGAGCTCAGACAAAAGTCGCTGTGAAAATCAACAAAACAAATCAAAGGATTTGGAGGGCAGTAGCGGCGCCCTTCCCCCTCCATCTACCGCTGCGGCAGAGAAAGCGCAGCCCTCGGCTATGCGTAATGTTAGTGTGTCAAGGAAAGTTTCCAAAATCTCCGCTGCCAGCCTCGACACCGCAGAGCTAAAGAAAGCCTCTTCCACTCCTCTCTCCTCCATTTCTCCCTCTATTCGCCAACTCACTGAAAAGTTCAGTAGCACTAATTCGGCTCGGACTCACGGAGCCCTGAGCCCTGGCAGTAACGTGGCCGGGAAGAGCGCAACTTTACCCCGATTTAAAAGCAGAAGGGGAGAGAGATCCCCGTCTCGGAAGTTATTCCACGAGGACGGTGGACATTTACAAGTTACTGACACGGTTTTAACAGAGTCTCCGACTGACACTAAAGTTCAGCAACAAACGTTTTATTCAGGCGCAGACTCTGTCTCTGGATCGGATTCGGATAGAAATCAACAATTGATTTACACTCGCAAATCTACTCAAGGCAGCAGCGTTGGGACTGGTAAAAGAGATTATTACCAAATTGATCCGTCTATCTCTGATAACAATAACTACAGTAAAACTTTGAACTCTGAGGATTATGTTTTTGTCAGTGGGGCGCCTGCCTGCAAGTCATACAGGAGCTATTTCCCAAGTCACCATGGAGACCCTCCTGTTCACGTTGATCTAACCTACTGGCCCAGTGTCACCAAGATCAGAGAGCTTTTTGGGGACAGGCACAGAAAGAAGCACCGGTCCACCTCTGATGCAGAGGATATAAAATCTGACCACCTCCAGCACTTCACCAGCTCTAAAGAGAGCTCTGTATCAGACAGAAGCGACAGGCAGTCTCCCAACAGCCCAGCCCCTGAAGCCACTAGCCTCTCACTGTCAGACAGACACCGCAGCAGGGCTGCTTCGCTGGGCAGAGAGAGGAGACACCAGGGCATGGACTCAGCCTTTCACCCTGACCAGCATAACTCAGACGAGGCAGAGATTGAGCCAGCCAGCACTAGTATTAGTAGAAGTGGTAGGTGTTTTAGGGTGGCGCAGCCATCAAACACGCACAGAGCCCACAGCCCCTGCAGTGGAGGAGAGGGGCCTGAGACCCGGACATCTAGTCTGAACTCTGACCCTCCACTCTCTGTCCTAGCCGCTGCCCCCACCTCCCCACCTCGGAGCAGCTCCAGGGGCCTCTCTTCCTCCTGTGTAGAGCAGCAGCAGAGCCAGGGGGCCGGGCAGCCCAGGGATAGTTTACATTCCTCACATAGCTCCTCCAGACCGGTGGCCCCCTCCTCTGATAGAGCTTCAGCCAGGGCAGCAATCACAGCCCGCTGGAGGTTCAGCTCAGGAGACGAAGAAGAGGAGTACCACCGAGCAGGAGGAAGGAGCGCTCCCTCGTTAGGTGTCAGCGGAAGTTACCTCTCCCGTGGTAAGAATGGTTGGTGGGGTGGAAAGGTCCTCGGAAGGTCTTCAGGCAGTGAAGAGGACAGCCCTGCGTCACTAGGACCTAGCCGGGACACCATGAGACGCCGTTCACTGAGGAAAAAGAAGAAGAACAGCGAAGTTGCCATAGCAACGGGACGAGATAATGGTGAATCAGACGACAGCGACGACGAGCAGACCGGTATGATGGAACACCTGGAGAGACACCAACAGAACACCGCCGCCACTACAGAACAGACTGGTAGCTCTCGGAACCGGCTCAGAGAACCCGAAGGCTCTAGAAATGGTGCAGCGCTGAGGGGACGCAATTACACTCCTAACCAGATGGTGGCGCAGGAGAGCTACAGACGCCAATACACATCAGGCGGGCCGGGGATGACATCTCCCTTGACCACGCCCCTCACAGGGGTATCACGGGTGTCAAAGGTCAACATCTCATCGTTTATTTCGAGTCCCGGCGGCTCGCAGAGCAGCAGTAGATACTGTAGCACCGAGACACTGAAAGAAGAGGACCAAGCTAGCTATGCTAACAGAATGGCTAACACTACTACTACTACCACCACCACCCCAGGCAGTGTGGTTGGTGCATCCTCCTCCATGCTCAGTAAGACCTACCACGGTAACTTCACCATGTACCGCTCCCCCAGCTTCGGACATGGGGATAACTTATCCCGCGCCCCTGTTAGAGTCTGCCCCCACCTTCTTCCCCCTGTCAATCCACCATCTCCAGCCACAGGGGACACTCGAGGGGTTACTAGGGAGGAGACTACAGTGTTCCGGCGGTTGATAAGTGGTGGCGTAGTCGGGGATAAGGACAGGAACAGGATGTCAATGTCAAACCCGGATATCGCTTCGGAAACAATGTCCCTCCTCAGCTTCCTGAAAAGTGACCTATCAGAGCTCAGAGTTCGGAAGACGGACAGGTCAGGGGTTACTGAGGGGTCATCTGCGGTGTACAGGATGGGGTCAAGAGGTCTCCACCCAGGACTCCGCTCTTCATTAAAGGACCTCACTGCAACTCTTCGACGCGCCAAATCCTTCACTTACTCTGATAAACCAGTAGGGAGGCAACATTCAGATGGGTCCTCGGCCAAAAGAAGCTCTTCTGAGCAACGTCTGGATTTAGACGGAGAGCGTGATGGAGGGAGGGGGGTGGTGCCTGCCAGAGAGGTGGAGAGTGACGGAGGGGACTGCAGAGCAGGTGGAGCAGGGGGTTATGGGGATGAGGAAGTGATGCCCACTCCGCTGCAGGACAGGTATGTACAGGAGGCCAGACAGGTGATCAGAGATATCTGCCAGATGATCGCTCGCAAGGATGATGATAACGAGGATGATGTGCTAGCGACAGATTCCACTGAGGATGAGGGTTTCAGAAGGAAACAAGTGGAGGAGCAGGAGACAAAAGAAAGGGAGGGGAGAGCTAGAGAGACTGAGGTTGACATTGGGGCTGCCTTCATTTCAGGGGAACAAGACAAGATGGAGGGGGAATGTGAAAACAGAGAAAGAGAGAAGTGCCTACAGAAGGTAGATTCTGAGGAGAACGTGTTTTATGACCAATTTGTTGATGAGCTATCGGGTCACGAGTCGAGCCTCACAGATGAGGGCATAGTCACAGAACCAGAGACTGGACCTGGTGACCCTGAGAGGTTATTTGTGGGGTCAAGTTTAGGATCATCGTTGGCCAGAGATGTGCTGGGTCAACCCCTGACTGTCTGGAAGCAGTCTGCTCTTCATGAGGAGGAATGGCCAGAGTTAAACGAGGGAATGAGAGAGGGATCAGGGTTACACGCAGGAGCGAGAGAGAAACGAGAGAACCCCGTCTCTGTCCCTGCTTTTGGGACTGAGACTGAGAGCATTGATGTAGTAACAGAGATGAGCAGCGTCAACAACAACAGTACTAGTGGGAGGACTAATGTATCCCAGAGTGCCTCGGCCCCAGGACTTGAGGCTCCTCCCACTCCGAGCGCTATCCGCCGCCGCCGTAAATTCTCCTCAGCAGGGAACACAGGCTCTGACTCCAGTAACGGCAGCAACGGGGAGTCCAACGGGGATCCTACTGTTTACCGTTCGCTAAGCGACCCCATGCCTCACCGGCGCCGCTCTGTGTCAGCAGAAGGGAGTAACAGTTTCTCTGTGGATAGTAACCTGCTGGGGTCGCTCTCCTCCAAGGGGGCAGGAGGAGTCGGAGGAGGAAGTGTCCCAGAGTCGTCCTCTGCAGCCGATCTGTCAGAGTGCATGGGCAGCGTGACCAGCGAGCTATCGGTGTGCAGTGACGGTGGTCTCCGTGACGATAGTCTCCGTGACGACTACAGCAATGTGATCCGGAGCATTGTTGCAGAGCCAGGAGCAATGGACAGATTGATGACGGATGACAAAAACAACGGGAAAGCCACGAAGAAGAAGTCCTTCTCGGACCCCAGTCGCCGTGGTGATGGCCACCTGCTTGACGAATCAGGGTTCAAAAGTCACCATCACCCCAACGAACCAATCAGTGAGCTGGACCAGCTTGGTCAGATCCCACCCTCCAGCAGTGAGCCAATCCTGAGTGAGCAGAGAGACGAGCTGTGGGAGCTCGGAGACGAACGTGAACGTCCATTACGTAGTCGCCTTGTCAACAATGAAGGTGGCAAACTCCGCTCCCAATCAGAAAGGGAGCTGCACTCCTGTCTCCATGGTGATGACACAGATGGAGGGGGAGGAGGGCAGATATTAAACTTTGACCCCAAACTAGCGGAGGTTCTATCTCCCAGAATGGGCCGGCGGGCCTCCAGGAAACGCCCCAACCGAGTCGCGCAAACAGCATCAGAGGAGCTGGACCACTCGGAACCAGGTCCAGAAGACCACGGTCCAGAGGAGAGCCAGGATCAAGACCAGACTGAGCTCAACCCCCCACTGCCACCACCCCCCCCGAAATCCAAAGCCAGGTCCAAGCACGTCCGCCACGCCAGCGAACCTGCCACCTTCATCCCCATCTCCCCACCTCCACAGCCCCAGCGAGCACAGGCGGACCCGCCTGCCCTGCTACCCGCCTCTGAACCCTCCATCCTGGGTAAGCCCACTGGTGAGGAGGCCCCCTCCCTGGAGGATGTGACCAAGCGGTATATTCTGGCTCTGAATGCTCCTGGGGGCGAGGGGGAGCCATCTGGGCCTGGGTCTGAAGGAACGGTGCCTGTATCAGACGGGTCTAACTCCAGCCCTGCTACTCCCACTGGTGCCAGAGAACCCAGACTGCAGAGGGAGAGCAGCGAGGAGCTGACCACACCAGCCCCACAGAGAGCCAAACCCAGAGTGGTGAGTAACATTGCCAACGTGTGTGTGTGTGTGTGTGTGTGTGTGTGTGTGTGTGTGTCTAAGTGGTCAAAAGTTGTGTTTTCATGTTGCAGGAGAGGAGGCTGAATGTTTGCTGTTGTCATGGATAAAATCCTCTGTGAAATCAACACATGGAGTTATGTGTTCTGACATGTATTTACTATTCATACTAGGCTGCTAATGATGTGTTGAAGGAGGGGCCCTTTTATGAATCACCTTACAAAGCATGATTCTGTGAGTGTTTGTGTGTGCGCTTGCGTGCGTGAGTGTGTGTGTGTACTCAGTAGAATGTTATAGCGATGGAGTTTTTGGAGCAAATATGGAGGCCAGTTTGCCAATCTCTAGCTCTTGGGGAGAGAAACTGCTCTGCATATTGCTCTGGGGTAGAGAATCTAGATCCACACACTATTTTTTTCTGTTCACTGTGCCTTGAGTGCTATTTGGTGTACACACACACACACACACACACACACACACACACACACACACACACACACACACACACACACACACACACACACAGCAGGCCTCTAATGCCATAACCATACTCTCTGATGGTTATTTTTAGAGTGTATTTGTTAGCAGAAACATCAAACCGACTTACACAAACATTGTTAGAACAGATGTTAAACAAGCATTGGACTGGGCACATTAGCTTCTGGACTAGCGCCTGCTGCTAATAGGACTGGGCATATTAGCTTCTGGACTAGCGCCTGCTGCTAATAGGACTAGGCACATTTAGCTTCTGGACTAGCGCCTGCTGCTAAAAGGACTGGGCATATTAGCTTCTGGACTAGCGCCTGCTGCTAATAGGACTGGGCACATTTAGCTTCTGGACTAGCGTCTGCTGCTAATAGGACTGGGCACATTTAGCTTCTGGACTAGCGCCTGCTGCTAATAGTACTGGGCACATTTAGCTTCTGGACTAGCGCCTGCTGCTAATAGGACTGGGCACATTTAGCTTCTGGACTAGCGCCTGCTGCTAATAGGACTGGGCACATTAGCTTCTGGACTAGCGCCTGCTGCTAATAGGACTGGGCACATTAGCTTCTGGACTAGCGCCTGCTGCTAATAGGACTGGGCACATTTAGCTTCTGGACTAGCGCCTGCTGCTAATAGGACTGGGCAATGCTCTGCTGTACTTCAATTACCTTTTGCTTATGATAGTATGTGACTGTGGGCACTGATAACCTAATGACTGTAGTACAGTCATACTGTCAACCCCTGCTGCCTGTAGATAGTCCTTATCTCCCGGCTGCCTGTAGATAGTCCTTATCCCCCGGCTGCCTGTAGATAGTCCTTATCCCCCGGCTGCCTGCAGATAGTCCTTATCCCCCGGCTGCCTGTAGATAGTCCTTATCCCCCGGCTGCCTGTAGATAGTCCTTATCCCCCGGCTGCCTGTAGATAGTCCTTATCCCCCGGTTGCCTGGAGTTAGTCCTTATCCCCCGGCTGCCTGTAGATAGTCCTTATCCCCCGACCGCCTGGAGTTAGTCTTTATCCCCCGGCTGCCTGTAGATAGTCCTTATCCCCCGGCTGCCTGTAGATAGTCCTTATCCCCCGGCTGCCTGTAGATAGTCCTTATCCCCCGGCTGCCTGGAGTTAGTCCTTATCCCCCGGCTGCCTGGAGTTAGTCCTTATCCCCCGGCTGCCTGGAGTTAGTCCTTATCCCCCGGCTGCCTGTAGATAGTCCTTATCCCCCGGCCGCCTGTAGATAGTCCTTATCCCCCGGCCGCCTGTAGATAGTCCTTATCCCCCGGCTGCCTGTAGATAGTCCTTATCCCCCGACCGCCTGGAGTTAGTCCTTATCCCCCGGCTGCCTGTAGATAGTCCTTATCCCCCGGCTGCCTGTAGATAGTCCTTATCCCCCGGCTGCCTGTAGATAGTCCTTATCCCCCGGCTGCCCCGTCTGTGTCTGTGTTTGTCGTTAGGTATCACTCAAGGAAGATTGTTCTCTCTACAGAGACACACAAACGCTCACAAACATTGTGGTTGAGATCTTCTCTGGAATATCTCTCACGCACACACTTTTCCTGTGACTATAAAAACTGTTTTATCGGTCTTACATAACTCTGTTATATTACATTACTTTTTGTTACAAGCACTGTTGGCTTGTCTTTAAGAAGTTGTGAGGGGGTTGTTGTCCGTCAACCCGCCCCCTCCCCCCTTTTGGAGAAACGTTACTGATGTGTTTGATAATAGCCAGGGCCACCGGCCTGTGTGTGTGTGTGTGTGTGTGTGTGTGTGTGTGTGTGTGTGTGTGTGTGTGTGTGTGTGTGTGTGTGTGTGTGTGTGTGTGTTTTGGCCTGGGAGATGTCTGAGCAGTGTCTCTGTCTGTTACTTCCATGTAAGCTCATGCTCTGATTTAGTAGGAGAGGAGAGACATAAAGAGGATTGACGCTTTCAATTGATCCCAAATTGAAATAGACTGTAGACAAGTGTAGTCCTATGCAAGGAGATGTGTGTGTCTGTTTTAAGAGCAAGGGAGCTTTTTTTCCTTTTCTGGAAACTGAAGAACAACTCACTGCCCTATAGTGCACGAGTGCTGGGAATTGCCAGGGACCTCACGATAAGATATTATCACCATAGTTGGGTGCTGATAGGATATGTATTGCTATACTGTGATATGTTTTTATTTTATTGGGATTTGATGTTCCAAACATGCTCACTATACACATAATATTGCGATATGTAACCGTAGTGATCCCCCCCCATCACTAGCAGTCTGCACTACACCTGCCCCCCTCTCGCTTTCTCTCCCTCCCTTCTCTCTTTCTCCCTCTTTCTCCCGTGCCCCTCTCTGACTGCCTCCTCATAGCTATAGACTCCTCATAGCTATAGACCCCTCATAGCTATAGACTCCTCATAGCTATAGACTCCTCATAGCTATAGACTCCTCATAGCTATAGACTCCTCATAGCTATAGACTCCTCATAGCTATAGACCCCTCATAGCTATAGACCCCTCATAGCTATAGACCCCTCATAGCTATAGACCCCTCATAGCTATAGACTCCTCATAGCTATAGACCCCTCATAGCTATAGACTCCTCATAGCTATAGACTCCTCATAGCTATAGACTCCTCATAGCTATAGACCCCTCATAGCTATAGACCCCTCATAGCTATAGACTCCTCATAGCTATAGACCCCTCATAGCTATAGACTCCTCATAGCTATAGACCCCTCATAGCTATAGACCCCTCATAGCTATAGACCCCTCATAGCTATAGACTCCTCATAGCTATAGACCCCTCATAGCTATAGACCCCTCATAGCTATAGACCCCTCATAGCTATAGACCCCTCATAGCTATAGACTCCTCATAGCTATAGACTCCTCATAGCTATAGACTCCTCATAGCTATAGACCCCTCATAGCTATAGACTCCTCATAGCTATAGACTCCTCATAGCTATAGACCCCTCATAGCTATAGACTCCTCATAGCTATAGACTCCTCATAGCTATAGACCCCTCATAGCTATAGACCCCTCATAGCTATAGACCCCTCATAGCTATAGACCCCTCATAGCTATAGACCCCTCATAGCTATAGACCCCTCATAGCTATAGACCCCTCATAGCTATAGACCCCTCATAGCTATAGACCCCTCATAGCTATAGACCCCTCATAGCTATAGACCCCTCATAGCTATAGACCCCTCATAGCTATAGACCCCTCATAGCTATAGACCCCTCATAGCTATAGACCCCTCATAGCTATAGACCCCTCATAGCTATAGACCCCTCATAGCTATAGACCCCTCATAGCTATAGACTCCTCATAGCTATAGACCCCTCATAGCTATAGACCCCTCATAGCTATAGACTCCTCATAGCTATAGACCCCTCATAGCTATAGACCCCTCATAGCTATAGACCCCTCATAGCTATAGACTCCTCATAGCTATAGACTCCTCATAGCTATAGACTCCTCATAGCTATAGACTCCTCATAGCTATAGACCCCTCATAGCTATAGACCCCTCATAGCTATAGACCCCTCATAGCTATAGACCCCTCATAGCTATAGACCCCTCATAGCTATAGACCCCTCATAGCTATAGACTCCTCATAGCTATAGACCCCTCATAGCTATAGACTCCTCATAGCTATAGACTCCTCATAGCTATAGACTCCTCATAGCTATAGACCCCTCATAGCTATAGACTCCTCATAGCTATAGACCCCTCATAGCTATAGACTCATCATAGCTATAGACTCCTCATAGCTATAGACCCCTCATAGCTATAGACTCATCATAGCTATAGACTCCTCATAGCTATAGACCCCTCATAGCTATAGACCCCTCATAGCTATAGACCCCTCATAGCTATAGACTCATCATAGCCACTCTGCTTTCTGTGCCTCTTTTTTTTCTTCTTTCTTCCCCCTCTCTTCTATCGTCTCTCTCGAGCACGCTCTCTCTCTCTCTTTCTCTCTGAGCATTGCTGTGCAATGAGGTCATCTCCTTCAGGCTTCATGAGACGAGATTTAGCCAGATATCAGGTACAGGAACACAGAGAACGAGGGAGGGAGATGGGGAGACAGGTGAAAGGATTTGGGGAGGGAGAGAGAGAGAGAACCATTGAAGAACAAACACCATTGTAAATACAACCCATATTTACGTTTATTTTCCCTTTTGTACTTTAACTATTTGCACATCGTTACAACACTGTATATAGACATAATATGACATTTAAAATGTATTTTCTTCTTTTGAAACTTCTGTGAGTGTAATGTTTACTGTTAATTTGTATTGTTTATTTCACTTTAATTTCATTATCTACTACACTTCCTTTGGCAATGTAAACATATGTTTCCCATGCCAATAAAGCCCTTGAATTGAACTGAGAGCGCAGGTGACAGCATTCCCTCCCCCATATGCCCCCTTAGACACAGTTACGACAACATAACCAACAAAAACGGGTCACAACTCCTGCCGCTCTGACGCTGGGTATGTACATAGTCAATGGTAGGCTTGGAGGGGACTCCTATGGTTGGTACACCTATAGCTCATCTCTTGGCAGTAGTACTGTAGACTACTCTATCACTGACCTAAACCCAGAGTCTCTTACACCGTTCAGTCAGTCCACTGACACCCCTATCAGATCTCGTCAAAACCACACTCTATTTGAACAGAGCAATAATCAATCATGAGGCTTCAAAGCCAAGGGAACTGAATAATATTAAGAAATGCTATAGATTGAAGGAAAGTAGTGTGGAAATCTACCAAAAAACTATTAAGCAACAACGAATTCAATCCCTTCTGGACAATTTCCTGGACAAAATGTTTCACTGTAATAGTGAAGGTGTAAACTTGGCAGTAGAAAACCTAAACAGTATATTTGACCTCTCAGCTTCAATATCAAATCAAAAAAATTCTAGCAGACGACCTAAGAAAATTAACAGCATTGAAGAATGCAAAAACCTAACAAGTAAATTGAGAAACCTATCCAACCAAAATCACTAAAACAATTAACCAAATCACTAAAACAATACAGAAATACACTAAGGAAAAATAAGGAACAGCAGCACATCAGAAATCAGCTCAATGTAATTGAAGAATCCATAGACTAATCACTTCTGGGAAAATTGGAAAACTCTTCATTTTGTTGTTTGTTTAGTGTTATCTATCCAAAATGGCGATGTATGGATAAACCACTTCTCCAATCTTTTTGACCCTATAACAAAGAACAAATAGCAAAAACATATACATGATCAAATACAAATCTTAGGGTCAACTATTAAAGACTACCAGAACCCACTGGATTCTCCAATTACATTGTATGAACTACAGGACAAAATACAAACCCTCCATCCCAAAAAGTAAAAAAAAGTAAATCTCAGGAAGACAAAGATAATGGTGTTCCATAAAGGTCCAGTTGCCAGGACAACAAATACAAATTCCATCTAGACACTGTTAGAGCACACAAACTATACATACCTCGGCCTAAACATCAGCGCCACAGGTAACTTCCACAAAGCTGTGAACGATCTGAGAGACAAGGCAAGAAGGGCCTTCTATGCCATCAAAAGGAACATAAAATTTGACATACCAATTAGCATCTGGTAAAAAAATACTTGAATCAGTTATAGAACCCATTGCCCTTTATGGTTGTGGGGTCTGGGGTCCGCTCACCAACCAATAATTCACAAAATGGGACAAACACCAAATTGAGACTCTGCATGCAGAATTCTGCACAAATATCCTCAGTGTACAATGTAAAACACCAAATAATGCATGCAGAGCGGTGCGGCAGGTAGCCTAGTGGTTAGAGCGTTGGGCTAGTAACCGAAAGGTTGCTGGATCAAATCACCAAGCTGACAAGGTAAAAATCTGTCGTTCTGCACCTGAACAAGGCAGTTAACCCACTGTTTCTAGGCCGTCATTGTAAATAAGAATTTGTTCTTAACTGATTTGCCTAGTTTAATAAAAATAAAAAATAAATCAGAATTAGGCCGATACCCGCTAATTATCAAAAACCAGAAAAGAGACGTTAAATTCTACAACCACCTAAAAGGAAGAGACTCTCAAACCTTCCATAACAAAGCCATTATCTACACAGAGATGAACATGGAGAAGAGTCCCCTAAGCAAGCTGGTTCTGGGGCTCTGTTCACAAACACAAACAGACCCCACAGAGCCCCAGGACAGCAACACAATCAGACACAACCAAATCATGAGAAAACAAAA
The DNA here is from genome assembly GCF_901001165.1 of Salmo trutta. Taxonomy (NCBI): domain Eukaryota; kingdom Metazoa; phylum Chordata; class Actinopteri; order Salmoniformes; family Salmonidae; genus Salmo; species Salmo trutta. The sequence goes on along the minus strand of NC_042982.1, from coordinate 37,326,025 downwards.
AGATAATTCCTTGACACATTGGAAAGAATTAACAAAAACAGAGAGCAAACTAAAATGCTATTTGGCCCTTAACAGAGACTGACCCAAAATTAAGGAAGTCTTTAACTATGTACAGTGAGCATAGCCTTGCTATTGAGAAAGGCCGCCGTAGGCAGACCTGGCTCTCAAGAGAAGACAGGCTTTGTGCACACTGCACATAAAATGAGGTGGAAACTGAGCTGCACTTCCTAACCTCCTGCCAAATGTATGACCATATTAGAGACACGTATTTCCCTCAGATTACACATTCGAAAACAAATCCAACATTGCTAAACTCTCATATCTAATTGGTGAAATACCACGGTGTTCCATCACAGCAGCAAGATGTATGAGCTGTTGCCACACGAAAAGGGCAACCAGTGAAGAACAAACACTATTGTAAATACAACCTATGTTTATTTATGTACTTTAACTATTTGCACATAATATGACATTTGAAATGTCTTTATTCTTTTGGAAATTTTGTGAGTAATGTTTACGGTTCATTTTTGTTTATTTCACTTGTGTTTATCTTTTTCCTTCTGCTTTGGCAATGTAAACATGTTTCCCATGCCAATACATGAGAGAGAGAGAGAGAGAGAGACCCCCCCCCCCCCAGACGCCACGGTCTGAGGTGTTTTCACTTAGACCACATTCCTGGTGCCTGTCTATCTATCTGAACCCTCCAGGAGTAAATGCAGGTCCATGTCAGTGTGTGACTTCCTCTTGTAGTGTACTTTAGACGGGTCATATTTACACAGGCGGGCGTGGGAGTGATCACTCATGGTCTTTTTCAGAAAGACCTGTTACCAACAAAAGATGGGAAGTCTTCTGGTCAATATCAAACTCGCTCTCCTTCCTTCTCTCTCTCTCTCTCTCCCTCCATCTATCTCTCGCTCCTAACTTCTTTAGGCTTTCACTGCAGCTGATGCTTATTTTCAGAAGTACACAGTGCACACTGGAGAGGTTTCAGGAAGAGCATTACATGGCACACACTAGATTGATGGGCCAGCCTGCCAGCCCCTCCTTTAGGAAGAGAGGAGCGCTCAGACTGTTAGAGGGACAGAAAGATGAGGATGGCTTTTTACACAGGTAAAGGGGTGACATGTGAAGGAGATGGAGAGAGAGAGAACCCCAGATAGTCATAGAGAGAGAAAGAATGATCTAGTGGAAGCAGGTAGTCAGAGGGGGACAGAGGGGGATAAAGGGGATAAAGGGAGAGAGGGAAAGAATGATCTAGTAGAAGCAGGTAGTCAGCGGGATAAAGTGAGAGAGAGGGAGGGTTGATGTTTTGGGACTTGTATAAGGTCAGACAGAGAGAGGGAGTCGTGGATTAAAGCTAAGGGAACATCAGATTTATTACTTATTTTATCAGACCACCCACCTAGAATCAAACACTGCCCTCTCCTCTCTCCTCTCTCTCCCCTCCTCTCTCTCTCTCTCCTGTCTCTCCTTCTTTCTCTCAACCCTCCTCTCTCTCTCCTCCCCTCTCTCTCTTTCTCTCTTTCTCTCTGTCTCTCTCTCTGTCTCTGTGTCTCTCTCTCTCTCTCTCTCTCTCTCTCTCTGCCTCTCTCTGTGTCTCTGCCTGTATCTGGGTCTC